>NC_069008.1:1318321-1319732 GCF_001194135.2 Octopus bimaculoides
CGCTCCACTGGTACTTATCCAATCAACCCTGAAAAGATGAAACGTAGTGAACCTCGGCAGAATTTGAACTCAGAACGGATGAAATGCCACTAATCATTGTGTCCAGTGTGCTAACAATTTTGCCAGCTTACTAACTTTTATAATAATAATAATAATAATAATAATAATAATAACAATAATAATGGGTTCAAATTTTGGCACAAGGCCAGCAATTTCAGGGAGGGGTGGGGTAAGGTAGGGTTAAGTTGATTACATTGACCCCAGTGTTCAACTGCATCTGTAAATAATAATAACAACAATAATAATAATAATAATAATAATAATAATCCTTTCTGCTATTGGCACAAGACCTGAAATTTTGGGGGAGGGGGCCAGTCAATTAGATTGACCCCAGTACTTGACTGGTACTTAATTTATCGACCATGAAAGGATGAAAGGCCAAGTCGACCCCAGTGGAATTTGAACACAGAATGTAGCAGCAGACGAAATACCACTAAGCATTTCGTCTGGTGTGTTAACGATTCTGCCAGCTCACCGCCTTAATAATAATGGTGATTATGGGGATGGTAGTGATGAAGGGGATGATATAAAACATAGATGATGCTGGTGATGAAGGTGGTGGCAATAGACAGGATGACAGTGAAAATGATGAAGATGGTGGTGGTGGGGGATGATGATAGTGGTGTTGGTGAAGGTGAAGATTGCAATGATCATTATGAATGATGGTGATGATGGTGGTGGTGGTGAAGATGGTGGTGGTGGTGAAGACGGTGGTGGTGGTGAAGGTGGTGGTGGTGGTGGTGATTGTAATGATAAACATGTAAAATATAAATGATGATGATGATGATGATGGTGGTGGAGGTGGTGGCAATGATGGTTATGATGATGATGGTAGAGGTGTTGATGATAATGGTGGTGGGTGTTGATGATGATGGTGGTGGTGATGGTGAAGGTGTTGTTGATGGTGGAGGTGTTGATGATGATGATGATGGTGGTGGAGGTGTTGATGATGATAATGGTGGTGGGTGTTGATGATGATGGTGGTGGTGGAGGTGAAGGTGTTGATGATGGTGGAGATGATGATGATAGTGATGCTGTCAATGACAACAAACAAAGCATTTCGCACTCACCATCCCATGACGAAGACTCGATCCAGTTGACAGCGTTGATGAGAGCTGCTGTACCCCCGTAGCAGGCATTAGTTGTGTCGACGCCTTCCACCGAACTGTTGCCGCTCTCCTCAAAGAGAGACATCAGCACCGTCTTGACGCTCTTCGACTTGTCCAGTAGAGTCTCGGTGCCGACCTCCAGCCGTCCGATCTGCGAGTAGGAAATACCGTTTGCCTCCACCAGGCGCTGGAACACGGTGAGGCACATGGAGTTGATGTCTTCGCGGTCGGAGCAGAAGCTC
>NC_069008.1:1320130-1321483 GCF_001194135.2 Octopus bimaculoides
GAGTGCGTGTGTGTGTGTATAAAAGAGACCACTAAGTGGACTGTTAATGTGCTAGAAGAAGATCACTTAAAAATTCTCAAAGAAAGATTCAGCGGAGCAAAACAGGCGGGTGAGACTGGTCCGATGAATCTTTCTTTGAGAATTTTTAAGTGATCTTCTTCTAGCACATTAACAGTCCACTTAGTGGTCTCTTTTATATACACATGTACTTATAATCCTATTGAGATCTCAGAAAATTTTTTCTGAATCTTTTGATTCTTTTAATGTACTGGTTTCCTGGAATTAAATTGATATTAATTAATATCAAATTTTTTACCCTATTATGTTAATTATATATATATGTATGTATATATATATATAGGTAAAACTTACTTGCAAAAAGGCCGCGTGCGTTCGATCATATAATAATACAAATAATGTGAGTATATGCATATATACGTACATGTATGTACATACCTACATCTACCTGTATATATAGATGCATATCTGGGTACAGGACGTCACAAAAATATGTGGACAAAATGATGTTCTGTTTTTCATTTTGTCCACTTTTATTTGAGACGTCAAATATGCATCTATATATACAGGTAGATGTAGGTATGTACATACATGTACGTATATATGCATATACTCACATATTATTTGTATTATTATATATATAAATAGAAATATTACATTTCTAAATCTCTCAGAGAGAGCAACAGCATGATAAAGTGATGGCTTGTTGCCAGCTTCATGTAGCAGTCCCAGGAAAGGGAAGAATGTTACTGTTATTTAGCCACAAGAAACACGGTTTCTAGTTGGCTATGCGACACAAGTGTTCTTTATCCTTAAATTTTCATACAGGGGAGATAAGCACCTCCCCCACAGCAAAGCCGGTCGGAGGTGCTTATTTCCCCTGTTTGAAAACTTAAGGACAATGCTTGTGTTGCATAGCCAACTAGAGATGGTGTTTCTTGGGGCTAAATAACAGTAACATTCTTCCCTTTCCTGGGACTGCTACATTAAGTTGGCAAGAAGCCATCACCTTATATATATATATATATATATATATACACACACACATGTAAACAGAAAGAAAGCAAATACTGAAGGTTTTCAGACAATGAATATTTAAATATAAATATAGAGACGTCTTATTTTTTTTTTGCTTCAGTCATTAGACTGCGGCCATGCTGGGGCACCACCTTGAGGAATTTTAGTCAAACTAATTGATCCTAGTATTTATTTTATCAGTCTTTTTTGCTGAACTGCTAAGTTACATGGATGTAAAGACACCAAGATCAGTTGTGAATGGAGACTCAAAGACATACGTACATCATATATATATATATATATATATATATATATATA
>NC_069008.1:1321874-1322806 GCF_001194135.2 Octopus bimaculoides
TATGTATATATATATATATATATATGTATGTATTTGTGTGTCTGTGTTTGTCCACCCTCCATCACTTGACAACCGATGCTGGTGTGTTTACGGCCTTGTAACTTAGCGGTTCAGCAAAAGAGACTGATAGAATAGGTACTAGGCTTACAAAGAATAAGTTCTGGGGTCAATTAGTTTAAAAGTGGTGTAAATATATGTGTTTGTGTGTGTGTTTGTCTCCCCACCATGGCCACATTAAACTGACTGAAACAAGTAAAAGAGTAAAAGAGAATATATATAGACAATGGCTCTAGCAACACAGGAATGGATGGCTGAAAATGTTCACGATCACATAACCCCTAACATTTGGCCTCCTAATTCCCCAGATCTCAATCCATTGGATTATTACATGTAGAGTGTTATTGAGAGAGAGGTCAGTGAACACGCCCATAACACCAAAGATTCTTTGAAAGCTGCCATAATCAGAGTAACGTCCAAAATGAACCAGGACCACTTAATTCGAGTATGTAGAGGATTTAGATCTCATATAGAAGCAGTTGTTGAAGCTGAAGGTGGCTTTATTGAATAACATTATAGAAAAGAAGATTTATTTTTATCCTCAGAGCATTTTTTGATAAATAAAGCAATTACCTGTTATTATATATGTTTTTTTATAAACACAAATCTGTCCTCAAATATGTCATGTGCCCTGTATGTATATATATATATATATATACATACTTGGAAATGGTATTCTGACCAATCAGTGTGTGGCTTCACTAAATTACTTAAGTTGATTGGTGTTTGGTTTAGGTGTCATGGTTTGGTGAACCTATAGGAAAGTGGTTATACACCATTAGGTGTACACCCGCTTTCCTATATTAAATTCAAAAGAAACAACGAAACGCTGACTCCGAACTATCAACACAACAATATTTATTTATGGAGGAAAT
>NC_069008.1:1322816-1324723 GCF_001194135.2 Octopus bimaculoides
CAACGAAACGCTGACTCCGAACTATCAACACAACAATATTTATTTATGGAGGAAATAGGCAGCCTTAAATTGGTTGCTGAGACGCCTTCTGTGAGAGAGCTCTGGGCTGGACGTCCGACCTCTCCGCCGGCCGGAGAGAAAAGAGAAAGAACCAGGGTGCCAAACTTGGATATTGATGACTACGCATGCGCATGAGACAAGGCGTTACTACAAACCTGTCAAGAGACCTGTATTTTGACCCTGGCCAAAGCAGTAATTGTTGGGCTGTTTTTAGCAATGTTACAAACAACATTTCCCAGGGATTTCTACATTTCAATTATCATCATCATCATCACCATCATCATCTCCTTTGGGTGGTCGGAGTAGCAGTAGTCATAGAACTTTAAACCCTAAATAAGATTATTTTTATTGACTTTTCTCTTGACTTAGTAATTTCCTGCTGCCGTCGTCATGAAAGCCTGTTGTTGTTAGTGGTTGCGGTCGTAGCAGTAGAAATAATACCTCTAAGTATTATTATTATTATTGTTTATTTAGCTTGGGTTGGAATTTATCAATAAAGTTCTTTTCTTTGATTTTTTCCCCCGATTTCACTCGGACTGTGTAGTTTGTGGAATGGAAATCTATATACATAAATGTGTAATGGTGTCTGGCTGTGTGTTTGTTAGGGGTTACTCTAACTGCTCCCACACCATCCAACCAATTTTAATGATTTTTGGCACATAGGTAGATCACATGCCCTGAAGTTCAAATAAGGCTGGAATTTTTCAAAAACTCGATAATGCTCAGTTGGCATCGATTTTTGTGAGCTTTTAATGATTTTCAGCAATACTTAACACCAACGAATTTAGAAATTATATTATTTCTTTAATGTCAATTGTGCTTTCTCGGATGAAGACCTAGTTGCAGAAATCTGCAATCTTTCGTGACATTTTGCTATATTAGAACATTTTAATTGTGCTACTTGTTTGAGAAACTCTTTCAATTAAAGACCTTCAATTTATTTGTTTTCCACCTTCTGTACAATGTAGAGTATGCATGTTGTTTGTTCCCTATTCTAAATCAATAAAATTGAACTTTGAACATTTTTTCTGATAATAAGGTTTTCTGAAACTATAAGACATGCCTTTTATTTTTCTATCATTTTGGCTCTTATCTAAATCAAATCTGACACTCCAAAATATATGGTGTTTTTACATTTGGCAAAATAATTGACAATTAATTGCAATAGATCGGCCTGTATCCCAATTAAAATGAATTGATTGCTAGGAAAATAATTGATCAGAAAGGTTCCAATCAATTATTAACAACCCCTGGCTTGTACACATACATAGTGACATATCTACAAAATAAATGTCGAAATTTTGGAGGAAAAAAAAATGTAATGTGTTTCAGTATGAATTTGCCAAATTTTTTTTTTCATGTTGAATAACGATGTAGTCATATTCTACACAATCTGAAAAGTATTAGAGAATTTCATCTATGAAGAAACAAATTCTTTGAATTTTTTTTTTTTTAATCACAGTTTAAAATACAGACAGTCCGAATTTTTTGGCTTAAATCCCAGCAATAGATCATTAAATGTATTTATGGGGAGAAAGATATTGAGAAACATCAATACATCAGACTGACAAACAAACGTGGAAAGTATGAGATGGTCACGAGATGTGCTTGAAATAACAGTTAAACAATTTTTTATTTTTTCTTTCTTTAATTGTATGAATTCCTGCGTAAGGGAGTTTTATGGGGCGCTTACAGCAGAATTCTGCCAAACTTTTTTTACTACAAATTCTGATATAATGGGAATCAACACCATATGAAGCGTATTCATAGAAAATTTCATCCAAAAAATGTATATTTTTCAGGAAGTTATGAGGAAATAAACCAGGAGGGGGTGCATTTGTGTGAGT
>NC_069008.1:1324733-1328637 GCF_001194135.2 Octopus bimaculoides
AATAGATCATTAAATGTATTTATGGGGAGAAAGATATTGAGAAACATCAATACATCAGACTGACAAACAAACGTGGAAAGTATGAGATGGTCACGAGATGTGCTTGAAATAACAGTTAAACAATTTTTTATTTTTTCTTTCTTTAATTGTATGAATTCCTGCGTAAGGGAGTTTTATGGGGCGCTTACAGCAGAATTCTGCCAAACTTTTTTTACTACAAATTCTGATATAATGGGAATCAACACCATATGAAGCGTATTCATAGAAAATTTCATCCAAAAAATGTATATTTTTCAGGAAGTTATGAGGAAATAAACCAGGAGGGGGTGCATTTGTGTGAGTATGCCATATGTCAGTTACATCAACCACATTACTTGACTGGTACTTTATTTTATCGACCTAGAAAGGCAAAAAGGCAAAGTTGATCCCAACAGAATTCGAACTCAGAACATAAAGAGCCAAATTGAATGCCGCTTACCAGTTTCTTTGGCTTGTTAACGATTCTGTTAGCTTGCCAATAATAATAGTAATTTCTTTGCCAACAACAACAATAAAAATGGTTTCAAATTTTGGCACAAGGCCTGGAATTTGGGGCGAATGGGTAAATCAATTACATAGACTGCAGCACCTGGCAAATTACTTATTTTGCTGACCCTGAAAGATGAAAGGCAAAGTCGACCTTGGTGGAATTTGAACTCAGAACGTAACGGTAGACTGTTAAGCATTTTGCCCAGCGTGCTAACAATCATACCAGCTTGTAATAATAATAATAATCTTTTTTACTATAGGCACAAGGACTGAAATTTGTGGTGAGGGGGATAGTAAATTACATCGACCCCAGTACTCAACTGTTACTTAATTTATCAACCCCCGAAAGGAAGAAAAGCAAAGTCGACTCCAGCAGAAATTGAACTCAGAACATTACTGCAGATGAAATACCGCTAAGCATTTCGCCCGGTGTGCTAACGATTCTGCCAGCTCGCCGCCTCTATTTTACTTGTTTCAGTCATTTGACTGTGGCCATGCTGGAGCACCGCCTTTAGTCGTGGCACCTTGGGCAAGTGTCTTCTACTATAGTTTCGGGCTGACCAAAGCCTTGTGAGTGGATTTGGTAGATGGAAACTGAAAGAAGCCCGCCATGTATATATATATATATATATATAGATATATATGTGTGTGAGTGTGTTTGTTCCCCCAATATCGCTTGACAACCGATGCTGGTGTGTTTACGTCCCCGTAACTTAGCGGTTTGGCAAAAAGAGACCCATAGAATAAGTACTAAGCTTAAAAAGAATAAGTCCTGGGGTCGATTTTCTCGACTAAAAGCGGTGCTCCAGCATGGCCGCAGTCAAATGACTGAAACAAGTAAAAGAAAGAAAAGAATATAGATGTGTGTGTGTGTGTCCCATCACTGTTGGTGTGTTTACGTCCCCATAACTTAACGGTTCAGCCAAAGTGACTCATAAAAAAAAGTTCTAGGCTTAAAAAAAAAAGTTACTGTAGTTGATTTGTTTACAAATTCGAGTTGGTGCCCCAGCATGGTCGCAGTCAAATGACTGAAACAAGTAAAAGATTAGAAATACAAAGTCAAGAATAAAAGATGGTATGGTAACAACTGCGACAAGTTTTGATTATAGACCTCCTCAATGGAGACATAATGAAATAATAACCCTTTCTGCTATAGGCACAAGGCCTGAAATTTCGTGGGAAAGGGAGCTGATGGGTTAAATCGATCCCGGAGCTCGATTGGTACTTATTTCATCGACCTCGAAAGGATGAAAGGCGAAATCGACCTTGGAGGAATTTGAACACAGAAAGTGAAGACGGACAAATGCTGCTAAATATTTTGTCCGGCATGCTAACGATTCCGCCAGCTCAACAACAACAACAATAATAATGATAAGGGTTTCAAATTTTAGCACAAGGCAAGGAAGTTTCGAGGAGAGGATACGTCGATTACATCGACCCCAGTGCTCAACTGGTACTTATTTTATCGACGCTGAAAGAACGAAAGACAAAGTCGACTCCGGGGGAATTCGAACTCAGAACGTAAAGACGAACGAAATATCCTTAAGCATTATACCCGGTGTGCTAACGATTCTGCCAGCTCGCCGCCAATAATAATAATAATAATAATAATAATAATAATAATAATAATAATCACAACAACGAAGGAAATATTAATCAGATAATGTAGTCCTAGATACACAGTGTTTAGACCAGGTATGGATAACCTTTCTGGAGAAGCGGGCCGCATGGGACATAGTTGGCTCAACATGAGAGGGACAGCATTACATGAAGATCGAGCAACACGAAATGGGATGGTCACGGTTAGAACGTCTTTGATTGTAAGTCTGCCCAGTCAGGACTGACCTGAGACTATACTATGTCTGAATAAAAAAAAAAACGAGATGGTCACTGCTGGAACAAGAGCCACGACGGAGTCTCCATGCGGTCGCTCGACTTGTTAGAAATAACAGCCAAATCTCCCTCAACATCCTAAAAACTTAGAATGCTTTTGATCATATGTACGTTCAGGTAATCAGGGCTAGAAACAGTAGTTAAATTTCCCTAAATTCACGTTCTACCCCCTGAAAAAGAAAGGGGAAGGGCAGGTTAGATGGGCGGAGGTAAAGAAATACTAACAACACCCGTTTTCGGAGTAACAAAAACCCTAATCCTAACCACCGGGTGTACGTATTCTTTACTTTCGGTCATTAGACGGTAGTTCTGAGAAAAGTAATCCTAGAAAGAAAGAAAGAAAGAAAGAAAGAGAGCGAGAGAGAGAGAGAGAGAGAGAGAGAAAATAGACGGAATAGTCGTGGCTGGAATACTTTTGATTATAAGCCTAGTCCAATAGGGTCGTCTTGAGATTAAATGAAGTAGAAAAGGCTAGGTTTTACTTACCAGGTATGCGACAAAAATTATGATGTAAGAATATAAGACACTACCGGGTAATTACTGGTATCAAATGGTAGAAGTGGTAGCGACGGCGGTAACGTTGCCTGTCTTCTAATACGTCTGGCAGCTGCTGTTGTTCTGGTGCGATTGATATAAGTGACTGGCGTAGTGTAGATATTTGTAGTGGTGCTGTGTCTACAGGTTGAACAAAGTGCTATTGTGGTGTTGTAGGTGATGTAGTATATAAGTGGTCTGTTTGTAATTAAAGACTGCACAGCGCATCGAGTTAAAAAGCTGTAGCGTGGCGTGTCTTAACCAAGTGTGGTGTTATACCCGAGGTAGTATGCGATAAAAGTGTTGGGTTTATGAACTGAGGTGTGGTGCGTTGTTATATCCCAGTTATTTGTTGATAGGCTGGTGATAAGTGATTTGGGTCTATGAGCTATGGTGCTTGGAAAATAATCGGGTGTCGTAGTAAAGTTAGTTTCGGTGTTGGTGGTAGTGTTAGTTTGTAGTGGGTGTTACGTGTACAGGTACAGGTAGCACAACTATCTTTGTTGTAGTTTTGTTTATTGATGGTAATAATACTGGTGGTCTGTATATGATGAAATCGGTTATGACCCAGGCTGCTGCAGTGCTATGTTCAAGTAACCTAGCAGAGTCGGTGTAGTGTATAGCGTTAATTAGCAGTGGTGCTATGTGTATAGCTAGCACCACGTTGCTGTTGTTGTTATGAATGATAATATTCTTCCTTTAATGCGTCTGATATTATTTTGTCTTCGTTTCAAATCCAGTCCAGTTCAAAAGCAACAGGCGTGATAGATTCCTGTCAAGTTCAACGTTGGTTAATTACAAAACAGAGGAAGGAGAAAAAAAAAAACGAATATATATCTGGGTCTGATGAAAAGTGGTGGAATATAAATATAATATTATAATATAACAATTGGAATGATTTAAATAATCATGTGTGACCGACCGAAACACGATCTGGAAACGTTCACGT
>NC_069008.1:1329575-1335893 GCF_001194135.2 Octopus bimaculoides
GATAAAATAATGGATCTTGTTACATTTTTTCCAACCGTTTGAAGTTTTTTAAATTTTCGTCAGATTACTTTTAAAACTTAATAAAAAAATTTTCGCTATCAGCAGTAAAGTTTTCGAGAAAAATCTGGTGAAAATTCGAAAAACTTCAAGTGTTTGGAAGAAATTTTTACGAATTCCAAAGCGATTTCACACATTAACTTGTGTAGGTTGAACCACGTATAACGTTAGCGAAAGAAACCTAGCTGTTTCTTGCAATATATACCAATGCATACCTCTAAAGCAATTTTTTTTAAAGGGCTCTTAAAATACTATTGGGGATCTCCAATTTACTATTTTGTTGCATGGACCCCTAAAAATCTTATATGGGCCCTCAGTCGAGAACCACTAGCCTGAACCCGTCGACTAAGCCTATCACTTTCAAGCGGTTCAATGATTGAGTCAAGTAAAGGCATAAAGATAAAGTAAGGACATCATCTATGTCAAAGGTTCTCACCGTGGGCGGTACCACCCCCAAGGGGGTGTTGGGCATATCGAAATGGGCGGTGAAGTAGCATAATTATCATACTGAATCTTAATTATAGGAGTAATTATACTATAGATGATAAAACAAGAAAAGGTAATTAAAAGCAAAAACAGGTTTTGTTTTTTTATTTCAGGAAAACAACTTTTTACAAACGAAAGTCAAAGGAAAAAAAATTTTAAAAAGCAGCGGTGGGAGGAGAAAAAGAGAAAAGAAAACCATCAATGCAGTCCCAAGTGCTTCAATTGGTCGCACACCACAACGGAATCTACTGAAGCAAGCCAACATGCTCACAACATTACCACGGGTAACGGCGAGGGTACGGCGCTGGAAAAGCGAGCTGCCAACGATGACAAGAACTTCGCGGTTAGTGGACCCAGTCCCTCCAAACGTCACAGGCTGGAAGAGCTAGTTCAGTGTCAGGTCCCGATACTTAAGGGTTTTGTTCCGTTCGGCTACAGAAGCAGTGACCTCCCCCATTTACCGCAGCATCCAGAATGCGGGTGAGAACAAAGGAGTTAGATTGTAGCATCCCGGATGAGGCACCTAACTCTAATCCAAGGACAGAGAGTAAGACCATCTGGTCTTTTTCCATCACTTCTGGATAATCCCACCGTCTTCAGAACTGAGGGGATATTAATCCGAGCAAGGGGCCCAGTAATTAAAATAAAGCGAGATCTCATCAAGCACAGAGAAGTCATTAGCTTGTAGTTTATAAAGTAAATTTACAACTTTTGTCTTCGTTATTTCTTTTTTTTTTTTTTATCGTTTATGTATTTGTTTTGCAAGATTCCTGATGTGAAATCTTGTGTTGAAACAGATATTGTTTTATTTTTGCCAATTAGTGCGTGCGGTCTATTGACAAATATATGATCATCCCCAAATATAACACTATCATTTTTGTTTTAATTATTTCACTGTTAAAAGGTTATACAATCAATCGTAAGTCAAATAGAGTTATGTGCCTTGATTCGTGTCACAGAATGTTAAACGCCAAGAAATGTCAAGTTCGCTTGCTCCTCACCTGTCATACACATAAGCGCTTTTAGTCTCTGTAGCGGACGAGAGTGGACAGCTTTATAGGGAAAGGGGGTTATTTATTTATTGATTGATTTATTTATCCAATTATTTATTCATTCATTCGTATTGCTTGCTTCATGCTCTTGTTTGATGAGACTGGGGTCATTCTAGGTTATCGATCCCAGAGACGTCATCATTCGTAGAGCCGACCTGGTACTTTCGGTACTTTAGTGTTTTCCACTGCTGGTGGTCCCTTGCCAGCCCCTCTGCATCCTTCAAGGTGTCGTCGAGCCTCTGGAGTCCTATCGTGTTGGTTTTGAAAGCCGAAGTTCACCGGTGGAATTTGAATCCAGAACATAGGAAATGATTCATCAAGGAGTTGTATCCGACACTCTAACGACACTGTCCGTTCTTCGCCTAAGAGCAAGGGTTCTCAACCATTTTTTTTCTTTTAATCTAAGGACCTCTTATATGCTATTTTATTCTGGTGGACCCCCAAAGCCATTCGATGTTTAAAAACTAGTTTTATAGAAAATTTTTTTCAAAATTCCTATTTTGTTTGTCACACATTTAACTTGTATAGGTTGAACTGTATGAAATGTTAGAGAAAGGAACCTTGCTGTTTCTTGCAATACATACCAATACATCAGTGGCGAAGAGTGACTAGGAAACTTGGGCATGCAGTCCACCCCACCCCACTGAGGCCGGGGGTGGGGTCCGAGTGTTTCGCCCTCCCCTGTTTTCCGTGAAAAGTGTTGTATTATATATGCTTTGAAATATGGGGAGTCCGAAAATGAAAATAGTTTCCCCCACTACGATGCATCGTTTTGAAGTAGTTAGTAAAACACGAGAAGCGTACTTCGGAAATCACCTTCAAACGATTTCATTCAGTAGGGGCTATCCATCTATGCCTATTATAGGATTTTATTAGGGCTCCATATGGTAAAGATGCGAATTGGAAAAATGTGGGTAAAGGGTGATATGCTAGCAACCCTCTCCCCTTACAAAGTAAACAACACAAATAACTATGCAGAGGCAGCCATGGTTGAAACAAGAACAAGAACAACAAGCATTCTTAAAAGAGAAAAGAAGCATGGTCATTCCTTACCCAAGTGACCTTATCTTACTGTCCACCATTTGTTACGGGCTCAAGAATTAGTTTGACAGCTGAGCTCTGATTGGTTGTATGCAACCGATGCTGGTGTGTTTACGTCCCTGTAACCTAGCGGTTCGGCAAAAGAGACCGATAGAATAAGTACTAGGCTTACAAAGAATAAGTCCTGGGGTCGAGTTGCTCGACTAAAGGCGGTGCTCCAGCATGGCCACAGTCAAATGACTGAAACAAGTAAAAGAATAAAAGAGTAAAAATAAACATAAATGAATAAACATTAATCAAACAAAAATAAACATTATTTTCCATCTTTTTGTTTGTTTTGTTTCATTTGAAAAATAAAGATTTATTTTGTTTCATTACTGTTTATATTTTGAATTACATATATATGGGGGAACCAAAATCTTTTAAGTGCTTCGAGCCTCTATGAGTTTTAATCTGGCCCTGATCTTACTTAATGTAATCCTAGATACACTATGCCTAAAAGGTTTACGACACAAAGGATATCACTTTAAGGTGGCGAGCTGGCAGAAACGTTAGGACGCCGGGCGAAATTCTTAGCGATATTTCGTCTGCCGTTACATTCTGAGTTCAAATTCCGCTGAGGTCGACTTTGCCTTTCATCCTTTCGGGGTCGATTAAATAAGTACCAGTTACTCACTGGGGTTACTATAATTGACTTAATCCCTTTGTCTGTCTCCTCTATGTTTAACCCCTTGTGGGCAATAAAGAAATAAGAAATCACTTTAAACTTGCTAAATAATATTCAAAGTGGTTTATATGGTTGGAAATATAATTTCCAAGTGTTCCTGGTCTCGTAGTGAGGATCGGATCAAAGATTTTCCTATTAACAAGACTTGCTAGAATAATATTCAGGATGCCTTATCTCTACTCAGAGGCAGATGTGTTATAGAACATAGTTTGGCATGTTCTCAGCACATGAAACTAATAGTAGCATATAAAACATGTATTATGTTTATTAAATAATATATATATACCCATCATTCATCTATCTATCTATCTATCTATCTGTATATATATATAAATTTAAATAATAAGTGTAAAAAAACTGATACTAATTGGATTAATATCAATTTAAACCAGTGGCCTAGCATATTGAAACAAATCTGAAGATTCAGAAAATTACATTATACATACATATAAAAGGAATGACCACAAGGTGGACTCCTAATGGGCTAAATGTAGACCCCATATGGTCTGACCACTAAGAAAAATTGTTCTCAAGGAAATTCGGCAAACGCCAGAATGTAAACGAGAAAGACAAATGAAAAGATACAAAATATCGTGATATATATGTATGTGTGTGTGTATATGTTTATGTGTCTGTTTGTCCCCCTCCCCCAGCATCGCTTAACAACCGATGCTGGTGTGTTTACGTCCCCATAACTTAGCGGTTCGGCAAAAGAGACCGATAGAAAAAGCACTATAGGCTTCCAAAGAATAAGTCCTCGGGTTGATTTGCTCGACTAAAAGGTCGTGCTCCAGCATGGCCGCAGTCAAATGATTGAAACAAGTAAAAGAGTATATATATACATATATATATATCCCTTTCTTTTTCTTGCAATACACTCTGTCTTCAGACTATCTCCATCTGTCATGTAAAGTAAATCCGTTTGGTTTGTGTGATTACAAATTTAAGCGGCCAGCTTGTCAGTTGATTTACTGACATTCATGTCACAGAGCTCCAAGTGTCTGGATCCATTGCCATTTCTCTTACAACGCCAGCACAAAGCCATCATGCCGTTTCTCCATTAACACCACTCACTGTGATTAATGAGTTCTACTGATATTTGTTATAAAGGCTGACTAATGGAGGGCCACATAAATGTAGACCTTTTGTTCATCTGCCAGTATCGTTTGTACTATGTATGTAGAAACAACTACTGCTATAGTTTTTCTTATTTATGACTAACATAGTTTAATTGTCCTGTTACTTACACTGGTTACCTCAGTTGGTTTATCTAGAAGTGATGGGAAGAGACTAGGTCATACCCTCTGTCCCTGGGTAAGAGGCAGGTGTTTCATCTGGGATGTCACAGTCTGTGGCTCCTTTGCTTTCCACATCCTGGATGCTGTGGTAAATGGGAAGGTCACTGCTTCCATAGCTGAATGGAGCACAAACCTCACCCGTAGAGAGTTCTGGAAGGACCACTATAACATCAGGATATGCCTCAAAATTATCAATATGGCTTGGCAGGGTGTAACAAAGAGGACCTGTGTGGAAGAAGCTATGGCCTGGGGTTGTGTCTGAAACAGACTTTGAAAGACTAAAACCCAAAGTGGTAACAGTGGAGGAGATTGTATCCCTCAGTAAGTCCATGGGCCTGGACGTGAATGAAGGCGACATGAATGAGCTCATCAATGAACACTTTGAGGAACTGACAACGGAGAAGCTAAAGGAACTACAGAAGCAGCAGCACACGGAGGTTTTGCAGGAAATAAGTGACGCGGAGAAGACGGAGGAGGTTATCTCTACAAGTGCGGTAAAGGAAATGTTGGAAATGTGGGAGAAGCTTTCAGACTTTACTCAAAAAAAAAAAAAAATCAGCCAGAAAAAGTTGCAACTAGGTGTGTGATGGTCCTGTTTAATGACACTTGCCAAAACTCATTTCAGAAATTTTCTGAAAGGGAGGATGAAAGAGACCTCATAGGACAGGGTTTTATCGGAAATTCCAGCAGATGAAAGTGAGGAAAGCATAGTGAAAAGTGTGAAAATCAGTGAATAAGATTCAGTTATTCCGTTCAGCCTTTCTCCGTCACTTCTGTCAGCATTCTAAAGTCGTCTGCTCTCCAAGGTAGGCAGCGCAAAAAGTTGTTTTTCACAAGCATTTCTATAGCCAATTAGACGGATGAAATTTACGTACGCTTAATAATGTTACGCAAAACAACCTTCAGACTTTCCCTATTAATTTCATCGTCTTTTGAATTATGAACATATTTACATCATAAGGGTTTTTTCGTTGTAAGGCTTTCTTTTTTAGTTGATTTTCACCTAGCAAGACTTATCGTAGATGGCGTAATAAGTCACACCCGGACAAGTTCGGGTTATACTGCTAGTACCTAATAAAACAAGTTTATTGCAGAATGTTCTACTGTTTTGTTATTTATAAGTACATTTCTCTATTGAAAAACATGTAACAAAAAAATTGCAATGTTTTCTTTGGGTCTGAAATGACATTTTAGTTCATTTCAATAGGAAAAATTGATTTGACATGTGAGTAATTTGCGTTACGAGCTCCGTCATGGAACAAATTAAACTTGTAAGTCAAGGTACCACTGTATATAGACACACACACACATATATATATCTTTTTCTTTCTCTTGTTTCACTCATTTGACTGCGGCCATGCTGGGGCACTGCCTTTAGTCGAGCAAATCGACCCCAGGACTTATTCTTTGTAAACCTAGTACTTATTCTATCGTTCTCTTTTGCCGAACTGCTAAGTTACGGGGACGTAAACACACCAGCATCGGTTGTCAAGCGAAGTTGAGGGGACAAACACAGACACACAAATACATACATACACATATATGTACGACGAGCTTCTTTCAGTTTCCGTCTACCAAATCCATTCACAAGGCTTTGGTCAGCCTGAGGCTATAGTAGAAGACACTTGCCTAAGGTGCCACGCAGTGGGACTGAACC
>NC_069008.1:1335903-1337136 GCF_001194135.2 Octopus bimaculoides
TATATATGTAAGGGAGGATGAAACAGACCTCATTAGACAGGGTTTTATCGAAAATTTGACGACTGGCACCCATGCCAACGTTTCTTTCAGTGGACACTAAACTCTGCTTGCGAAGACCTGTTGAGGCAAGTGAAATTGAAATCAAACCAAATTTGGTGACTGGCACCTGTGCCAGTGGATTGCTAACAGCACCATCTGAGCGTGATCATTGCCAGAGCAGCTGTCTGGCTTCCGTGCCGGTAGCATGTAAAAAGCACGATTTGAGCATGATCATTACCAGCGTCGCCTTACTGGCACTTGTGCCTGTGGCACGTGAAAAAACATTCGAGCGAGGTTTTCGCCAGTGCCGCTGGACTGGCTCCTGTGCAGGTGGCACATAAAATACACCATTTTGAGCGTGGCCATTGCCAGTACCGCCTGACTGGCCTTCGTGCTGGTGGCACGTAAAAGTACCCACTACACTCTCGGAGTGGTTGGCGTTAGGAAGGGCGTCCAGCTGTAGAAACTCTGCCAGATCAGATTGGAGCCTGGTGCAACCATCTGGTTCGCCACACACACATACACAAATGGAAGAAAAGGGTGTTCAATACATTTAGTAGGAATTACAAGTATTATTTTAAATGGTTCTGTGTGACTTCAAGTTTCGCAGGCCCTGAATGGGAGCCCATATTTTTCAGGCTTTGAATGGCCAAATCAGCAATCGAAAGTCTGAACAAAACAGACTCCTGTTTGGTGCCTGGGAAACTTGAAGTTGCATGGAACCATATCAAACTGTTTTAAATAATATATATGTAAATATATATTTACACACACACATCAATACCTGAGATTGAATAAACATTCCTGTTGTTTGATCAAGGCTTCATTTTAATAAATGATCTTTTGAATTCACAGTTAATTATGCATTACAAAAGCATAATGAAACTTATACATAAACATAAGGAGTGACTGGATCTTGTCATAATGTACTTATGCCTTCAGCTTTTGTTTTTACACTTTAATATCAAGATCTTCTTTTGTAAATGTTGCTGAAAGTCACTCACTCTCTTTAGCTGTGTGTATGTGTGTGTCTGTGTGTATATACATACACACACACACACACATATATATATATATATATATATATATACATAATATATGCGTATATATACATATATATATTATACTGTGAATTCAAAAGATCATTTATTAAAACAAAACCAATGTCAAACAACAGGAATATATATATATATA
>NC_069008.1:1337641-1338733 GCF_001194135.2 Octopus bimaculoides
GTACTTATTCTATCGATCTCTTTTGCCGAACCGCTAAGTTACGGGGACGTAAACACACCAGCATCGGTTGTCAAGCGATGTTGGGGGGACAGACACAGACACACAAACATACACACACACACATATATATATATACATATATACGACGAGCTTCTTTCAGTTTCCGTCTACCAAATCCACTCACAAGGCTTTGGTCGGCCCGAGGCTATAGTAGAAGACACATGCCCAAGGAGCCACGCAGTGGGAATGAACCCGGAACCATGTGGTTGGTAAGCAAGCTACTTACCACACAGCCACACTTAAGCCTCATAACTCTTTTTCTAATTTTTGTTGAATGTGACTAGCGATTCTGAATTCCTCATACATTTTTCTATCATTTAATCCTAAGAAAGGTATACTTCTAATTTAAAATTTTTTAATTTATGTTAATTGAAGATGAATATCTGCCTTCCTGCGCCCCTTGAGGCTGCAGATATACATAATATGTGTATGTGTATGTGTGTGTGAGCATATATATATCTAAGTGAGATAATAGTTTCAGTATTAATAGTGAAAGTATTAAAGCCGAAAGTATTATCTCACATTACCATAGAGATGTTATTGTTTCACTTTTTGACACATAATACTGAAATAATGTGAGAGATAAGAGATTGCTCTGGGCTTGATTTAGGCAAAAAGTTGAAAAATGTTTTGGCCCATGACACTGCATGGACCCTAAGTAGGGCAAGTGTAAAATTTGAATGAAATAGGTTGGGTAATTCTCGAGTTTAGTGATGCACACAGACAGACATACACACACACACATATATCTACATATATATTTCTACATGTATGATTTATATCACATGATTTTGCTATTGCTGTTCTGAGTCCTGCCCACTCTTTTATCTTTGTGTCTTGTAAGACCTGCCCATTCAATGCTTAATGCCTGAGAAAAAATATAATGCTGGGTTATGCCCATTCAATGCTTAATGCCTGAGAAAAAAATATAATGCTGGGTTATGCCAGATGAAGTGTACTTTTATATTGGGCCATGGTTGACAAATTTCAAGGCAAGACTGGCAAATCATTTAGCTTCATTTAGGGAGGTGG
>NC_069008.1:1343730-1344554 GCF_001194135.2 Octopus bimaculoides
CATTTCTTCTTCCCTCTGTCATTTGACTCCAGTACAACATATATCACTTGTGTGTCTCAGTGTGTGTGTGTGTGTGTGTGTGTGTGTGTGTGAATGTGTGTGTATGTGAGTGTGAATGTGTGTGTGTGTGAGTGTGATTGTGTGAATGTGCATGTGTGAGTGTGTGTGTGTGAGTCTGGGCGTTTGTGTGAGCGTGTGTGTGTGCGTGCATGTGAATGTGTGTGTGTGAGTTTGAATCTGTGCATTTGTGTGTGTGTGTGTGTGTGTATGTGTGCATGCGTGTATGTGTGAACTTCTATTCTCATGCAGCGTGTTTTATTTTTTTTTCTCAATACTTATTCTTTTTTATTTTCCATTTGGAAATATATTTCTCACAAATTTTACCCCATAAATTTACAGTTTTATTTTGATAAAAAAGGCCAGTTGCTCGAGCTGCTGCAGAACATCTCTCTGTTGCTCATTCACTCTATATTCTACACCTTCCTTCTCCCTCTCTCACTCCCACCTCATCTGTCATTATATATGTATATGTGTGTGTGTGTGTATGTCATCATCATCATCATCATCATCATCATCATCATCATCATCATCATCACCATTGTTTAACGCCTGTTTTCCATGCGTGCATGGGTTGGATGGTTTGACTGAGGTCTGGAGAGCCAGAAGGCTGCACCAGACTCCAATCTGATCTGGCAAAGTTTCTACAGCTGGATGCCCTTCCTAACGCCAACCACTCCAAGAGTGTAGTGGGTGCTCTTCATGTGCCACCGGCATGGGAGCCAGTCAGGCGGACCTGGCATTGAGTCAGGTAGGTATATATACAT
>NC_069008.1:1347339-1349454 GCF_001194135.2 Octopus bimaculoides
CACCACCACCACCGCCACCGCCACCGCCTTCGCCACAACCTTCAGGACGACCACCACCAGCCACTACCTCCCATTCCGCCTCCCTCCCTTCCCCCTCCAACTGCCGCACCTCCACCTGTCCCAGTATTCGACCTCCTTGTTTACACACTTGATGTCATCCCCCAAAGACCTTCCTGGAGTCAAGTCTTGCTTTGTTTGTAAAAAGTCATGTTGTTCTTGGTTTTTGAACCCTCACTCAAATGCTGGGGGGAAGCAGATATTTAGGGTCAAAACCATTCCAGTTGAGACCAAATTTTCTGTGACCCTTTTACAGACACCTTTTTTCTTTTCAGAAAATTTTTGAGTGTGACTTGAGGGTGATTTGACTGCTATGTTTAACAGCTTGCAAGTCTACATTAAAGCTCCCAGCTTAGCTTATACACACTCACAAATGCTTATGTATATATATATTCTTTTACTCAATCATTTGTCTGTGGCCATGCTGGAGCACTGCCTTAAGGGGTTTTTAGTTGAAGAAATCGACCCCAGGACTTATTCTTTGTAAGTCTAGTACTTATTTTATTGATCTCTTTTGCTGAACTGCTATGTTAAGGGGACATTAACACACCAGCATCGGTTGTCAAGTGATAATGGTGGGGCAGGGACACAAAGATATACACACAAATATATATATATATATATATATATATATATATATATATATATATATATATATATATATATATATATATAAAATTCGACGACTGGCACCCATGCCAACGTCGTCTCCTTCATTGGACACGAAACTCAGCTCGCGAAGACTTATTGGGGCAAGCGAAAGTGAAACCATCAATGGCACCTGTATGTATGTGTGTGTGTAATAAATATGCTGTATGTATATACATATATACCTATATACATACATAAAAAAGTTGGGTGACATTTGTGTGAGATATAGCTATTTCTACCACATCTAGCTATCATGCAGACCTCAGCCTGGTTGGTTCACTATCTATCTATCTATCTATCTATCTATCTATCTATCTATCTATCTATCTATCTATCCATCTGTCCATCTATTATTAATCTATCTATCTATCTATCTATCTTATCAGTCTGTCTCCGTCTATCTATCTAGCTATCCATCTATTTATGTATGTATACTCTTTTACATGTTTCAGTCATTTGACTGTGGCCACGCTGGAGCACCGCATTCAGTCAAGCAAATCGACCCCAGGACTTATTCTTTAGAAGCCTAGTACTTATTCTATCGGTCTCTTTTGCCAAACCACTAAGTTACGGGGACGTAAACACACCAGCATCGGTTGTCAAGCGATGTTGGGGGGGGACAAACACAGACACACATATGTATGTATGTATGTATATGTCTTCTGTCTGTCTGTCTGTCTATCTATTTATGTATGTATGTATCTATCTGTCTACCTGTCTCTCTGTCTCTGCCTCCCCTATCTCTTTCTTTCTATCTCCATCCCTCTCTCTTTCCCTCCCTCTCCTCTCTCTCCCTCTCCCCGTTGGTCTTTACTTCTCTCCATTATCTGTATTTCCCTATCTCTCTCTTTCTATCTCCCTTCATCTCTCTCTCTCTCTCCATCTCTCTCTATCTCTCTCTTTTCAGTCTCTCTCCACACATACACACACACACGTATACATGTGTATGTGTGTGAGCGTATATGTACATATAGTTTCTGAGTTTCCATGCATGTTCCTTGTGTGTCAATGTCCAAACGCACATTGCCTCGTACATGGTTTCAATATGCAGTCACATGTGTTTTGTGCAGGAATTTGTGCACTTGTGCACAAGCATACATGTGGGATTAAGCCTTTTGGAATATGCACATCTGTGTTTACATGCATGCCTGAATAAGTGCATGTGTGTTTATATGTATATCAGATTACATGTGAGTTATAACCAGCAACAACAGCAAGCCAGTGCACAGAAGGCCTCTACATGGTAGCGAGGTCTGTTAAACATCGCAG
This sequence comes from Octopus bimaculoides, assembly GCF_001194135.2. Lineage (NCBI taxonomy): Eukaryota > Metazoa > Mollusca > Cephalopoda > Octopoda > Octopodidae > Octopus > Octopus bimaculoides. Next base: position 1,349,317 of record NC_069008.1, read on the forward strand.
TCAAATCTTCCTCAAATCACACCCTACTACCTTATGCTTGTGTATGTAAGTATGTATGTATGTGTATATATGTACGTATATATATATGTATGTGTATATATATAAATATATATATATATATATATATATATATATATA
>NC_069008.1:1350069-1351067 GCF_001194135.2 Octopus bimaculoides
TTCCGTCTACTAAATCCACTCACAAGGCTTTGGTCGACCCGAGGCTATAGTAGAAGACACTTGCCCAAGGTACCACGCAGTGGGACTGAACCTGGAACCATGTGGTTGGGAAGCAAGCTACTTACCACACAGCCACACCACGTGTGCACAGGCATGGCTGTGTGGAGACGCAGGTGTGGCTGTGTGATAAGAAGCTTGCTTCCCAACCACATGGTTCCAGGTTCAGTCCCACTGCATGGCACCTTGGGCAAGTGTCTTCTACTATAGCCTCAGGCCAACCAAAGCCTTGTGAGTGGATTTGGTAGATGGAAACTGAAAGAAGCCCTTTGTATATGTGTGTGTATATATATATATATATATATTTGGGTGAGAATATTCTAGAATAGCCTTCGGCTGACCAAAGCCTTGTGGGTGGATTTGGTAGATGGAAACTTAAAGAAGCCTGTCGTATGTGTGTGTGTGTGTGTGTGTGTATGTGTGTGTGTGTGTAAGTGTGAGTGTGTATTTATATATGTGTGTCATTTTGACTGTGTTTGTTCTCCTTCCATTGCTTGACAACCAATGTTGGTGTGTTTACATCCCTGTACTCTTGCAGTTCAGCAAAAATGACTGATAGAATAAATACCTCCGCCGAGGTCGACTTCGCCTTTCATCATTTCGGGGGTCGATAAATTAAGTACCAGTTGTGCACTGGGGTCGATGTAATCGACTTAATCCCTTTGTCTGTCCTTGTTTGTTCCCTCTATGTTTAGCCTCCTGTGGGCAGTAAAGAAATAAGAATAATTACCAGGATTACAAAGAGTAAGTCTTGGCATTGCTCCAGCATGGCCTCAGTCAAATAACTGAAACAAGTAAAAGAATAAAAGCATGTGTGTGTGTGTGTGTGTGTGTGTGTACATACAGCAATGTGCACACAGAAGCACACACAATAAATGTCCTGTTCTGTCATCAAGTCTGGTTATCCTTCACATAGTTTCCCCACCTGACCCCCCCTGTCT
>NC_069008.1:1351244-1352606 GCF_001194135.2 Octopus bimaculoides
GAGGACACTGGAATGTCAGGGGTGGAGGGTTTGAATCTCTGAGGATTAAAATTTGTTTTTTTTTTGTTTTTTCCCCCTATCTTCTGGTCTGGTTTGGTCTGGTCTGGTTTTCACCAACTCAGTGTGGGTTAGGGTTAAGAAATGGGTCTTGTTTGATTCTGATGAGAATTTGATATGTATGTACATCATTACCATCATCATCATCACTACCACCACCGCCATCACCATCACCATCACCACAACCACCTCCTCCTCCTCACCATCACCACCACCGTCATCATCATCACCACCAAAACCTCGTCCTCTTCCCCTCTACCCCCAACCCCACCACAATCCCACCCTGCCCCTCATCATCCTCTTCACCATTTTCACCTTTTCCCACTGATCATTCCTCCCCCTCTCTCGCTGTCTTTCCATAGTGTCCCTAAATATGACCCTAACTTGACCTCCACATATCCAATCATATCTCCCCTCCTCACCACCACCTTGTATCCCTTGACAGCTAGAATATCTCATGTTTTGTTTTGATTTTCCTTTTTGTGTGTGTTTTAGACTCCTTCCTTCATCACTTGGTAGTAATAGCAGAGTAGAGACAAATATGGAACTGGCAGAAATAGCAGTTAAATCTCCAAATTACACTCTATTGTCGAAGCTTTTCTGTTTGGCTCCACCTGTGGAAATTTTAAAGTTTTGTGGAAATTTTAAAGTTTAGTGGAAATTTAAAAATTTGGTGCAACTGCTTTTGTTCCAGCACACGATCTCAGATCAGGTCACTTGCTATGCAAGTACATCTCCGGAATCAGGAAGAGGGTGTACAGTTGGATATTTGCTTATTATTTGCTACAATTGTTTCAACACAGTGTAATTCTCTAAGAATACAAGCATTTAATTATGCAACTGTTTGTATGCATAATGAGATCTAGTTGTGTTTCCTCAGGCGATATATAAGTGTTGTCTCCATTAGTTTAAAATCTTCAACTTCAAGGCCATCCTCTCAGTTTGTAGCAGTTTGAATTTAGTTGTGGCTGAAATCCTCATGGTGCAAGATGTGAGAGCACGTTTATCTGACCAATGCTTGTTGGACAAACGTGCTCTCGCATAGCATTTGAAAGAGATCAAAAGAGGTGGAAATCTGTTGGTGCCAAATCAGGAGAGTATGGCAGGTGTGGTAGCACTTCCCAGCCATGCGTTTGAATGGCTTCCTTGGTCATATTAGCGATATGAGGGCGGGCGTTGTCGTGCAGCAGAAGAACTCCATGCTGCCGATTAGGTCTTTTCTCTTGAATAGCCGTGTTGAGTCGTTCCATCTGTTGAACGTTCCGCGTTGACCGTTTGGTTTCATTCAAGCAATTCGTAATAGAT
>NC_069008.1:1353003-1354064 GCF_001194135.2 Octopus bimaculoides
CAGTTCCCTTGTCGTTTGATGAGAATTTTCATACAAAGTTTGGTTTAATCGCTCTTCATCGAACTCAACTAAACAGCCAGAACGAGGTGCGTCTTTGAGGTCAAAATTTCCATTTTTAAACCTGGCATACCAATCTTGAGCGGTTCTTTCAGCTATGGCACCCTCTCCATACACAGCACAAATGTTGCAGCTTTTGCGGCCTTAGAACCTTGATTAAAAGCAAAAAGAAGGACGTGTCGAAAATGCTCGTTTTTCTTAACTTGACATTCGATTTTAATGATCTGAAAATAAGCAAAAATTAACTAAAATTAACCAGGAAAAAAAAAAGATTCCAAAATTTAAAAAAACAGTGGGAACTTAGTTGCCAACCCAGTATATACTCTGGGAATGCATTAAAGCCCTTTTTAAGGTTACTTTATTTGAATTCTTATTATCGGGTAACTAATTTCATGTTATTACATGACTGACTTCACAATTTGGGTATTCATAACTTATTGGGAATTCCTGAAAGCAAGATCCTTTGTAAGACAGTTTGGTATTCTCTGTAAATGCACAAAAACCGTTTTAAGGGCTATACACTTTGTATTGCTATTATTGGCTTAGCAAAACAATTATGAGAATGGAACCAAGGGATAAGCCCTGCTTTTCCGGAAATTACCCGGGTACATCAGCTAGTATTCATATAAAAAAAGAAAAAGAAACTGGAGATTGGGAAGATAATACTTGCTTATTATTGACAGCAAATTAATCATCTTCACTTACAGCTGTTTCAATTAATTCTCAGTGAATATTAAGTAAATATTAAATCCATAAACACATACAAAATATCCAAGAGTATATCTTTTTCCCTCTGAAGATATTATGCTCAGGTCATATAAATTTAACATTTACTTAATATTTACTGCTTATTAATTGAAACAGCTGTAAGGGATGATGATTAATTTGCTGTTAATAATAAACAATTATTAACTTACCAATCTCTATTTTCTTTTTCTTCTTTTATACAAATATAAACTATATGTCTTTATATATAAACCTATTATTTTAAGGAAATTAATTCC
>NC_069008.1:1354384-1358941 GCF_001194135.2 Octopus bimaculoides
GACATTAAACGATGATGATGATGATGATGATGATGATGATGATGATGATGATGATGATGATGATGATGATGATGATGGTGATGATGTAGTTGATGGAAAATTTTCCGCGATGAAATTGGGTGATGATGTAAATTAGGGAACCCCTCAGACTATATTATTTACATCCATGTTAACCATCCAGGCTGTTGAAGAATGTTTCACCATACATTCAATTCTGGTGATTACTGGTTTATCAATGAAAGACAATGTATGACCCAGATATTCACCCCACCGACCACAACCCACCACCACCATCCTGTACCCACTTACACTGTGTCAAAAGGTAAAGCTTGGTCCATTGATCTGATAAAAAAAAATCTTTCTTTTTTTTCATTCATAAAAATTAATGAGGTCAAATGATTTTGGATTAATTGTTTGATAATGAGGTTAACTGATTGGCCTGATTTGGTGCATCACACTAGAACAACAACAACAACAACAACAACAAGAGATGGAGGGGTGGAAGAGGAGGAAGAAGAAGAAGAAGAAGAGGAGGAGGAGGGGGGATTCCTATCCCCTATAGGCACAAGGCCTGAAAAGTATTTGACAGTTACTTAATTTCATTGACCCAGAAATGATGAAAGTCAAAATCGACATTGGTGGAATTTGAACTCAGAATGTCAAGTCGGAAGAATTGGCACTAAACATTTTGTATAGTGGGAATAATAATAATAATAATTGATTCTGGTTTTATTGGCCACAAGGGCTAATATAAATTAAGAACATGTAAGGACAAAGACAGGACGAAGGGTACAAAAGGTTTTGTCTGAAAAGAAAACGTTCGTGTAAACAGTGAGGAAAACAGAAAAAGATATAACAAATAAAACTCCCAATAGGGGGGGGGGGGCGCTTCGAAAGGTTACACGTGGAAAAAGCCATAAAAGCCATGGGAGCCTGGTCAGAAAATAAGAAAGGGGTATAGAGCCCTTTCTCCTTTTACATTACCTTTTTTTTTTCTTTTTTTTTTTCTACAGGTGTATTCTCAGAATTGGTCCGTTCATACTGGCCATTCTTCCAACAGTCACCCATCTCATAGCAAAGAAAAGAATTCAACAAAGAAGCTCAGCGGGAAGAGAGAGAAGAAGAAAGAATGGCTGAGATTGAAGAAAGAAAATAGAGCAATATTACAACGCAGGAACTTATTCAAGTCCTGTCCAAAGCTCATAAGTGGAAGTCTCCTGGACATGATAAAACCCAAAACTTCTGGCTTAATAGCCTCTCATCATCACACCGTCAGTCAGTGGAATGTTTCTCTAACATTATCAGAAACCCTGAAAAAACTCCAAGCTGGCTACCATTGGGGGGGTAACACACCTATTCCCTAAAATTAGTGACACAAAAAACCCCAAAAACTACAGGCCTATGACTTATTTGACCACCATATACAAAACACTTACAGCCATCCTCACCGAAAAGAATGTACCAATTTCTCAATCAAAACATCATTCCTCTCGAACAGAAAGGGTACTGAAGAAGCTCTTATACTGAGCCGAACTCCCAGAATAGATTTGCAGCTATAAACTCCTTGGCAGTATCAGTTGCCACTTAATGTGATCAATTGGAATCTGAGTGAAATCCAGTATAGTTAGCTAGTTAGACAGATAGATAGATTGACATACAGATTTTTTGTTGTTGGCACTCCGTCGCTTATGACGTCGAGGGTTCCAGTTGATCCGATCAACGGAACAGCCTGCTCATGAAGTTAACGTGCAAGTGGCTGAGCACTCCACAGACATGTGTACCCTTAACGTAGTTCTCGGGGGGATATTTAGCGTGACACAGTGTGACAAGGCTGACCCTTTGAATTACAGGTACAACAGAAACAGGAAGAGTGAGAGAAAGTTGTAGTGAAAGAGTACAGCAGGGTTCGCCACCATCCCCTACCGGAGCCTCGTGGAGCTTTATGTGTTTTCACTCAATAAACACTCACAACGCCCGGTCTGGGAATCGAAACCGCGATCCTATGACCGTGAGTCCGTTGCCCTAACCACTGGGCCATTGCGCCTCCAAGGACATACAGATAGATAGATAAATAAATTTTAAAAAACTGACACTCCATTGATTATCACACTAAGGATTCCAGTTGATCTGAGCAATAGAACAGCCAGCTCATGGAATTAATGAGCAACTGGCTGAGCACTCCACAGACATGCATACCGTTAATGTCGTTCACGGGGAGATTCAGCATGACACAGAATGTAACACAACTGGCTCTTTGAAATACAGGTAGTTCTTATTTTTACCAGTTGAGTGGACTGGAGTGAAGTGAAATAAAGTGTCTTGCCCAAGGACCAAAATACTCTGCTAAGAATCGAACTTAAGACCTTACAATCATGAGTTGAATACCCTAACCACTAAGTGGTATACCTTAACTCCAACTGGTTAGTTCTGCATTTGTTGTTACTCTTCTATGCACCATGGGACCTTCAGTAGGTGGGATGGTAAATGAGGTCACCATAGAAAAGATATATGTACGTCATCGGGTCACAGTGATAAACGTTTTGTACAGCATGAGTAATCACTCTCTGAGTCACTGCAATTAGTGGCTAATTAGTAGCTAATGACATGAGATGACCAATAATCACATGAAAATGCAGGGGTTACATCAGAGTGTCCCTCTGAGACAACAGCTAGGGTCCTCTCACTTCCAATAGTTTTACTGCAAGCCCTGATACCAACCAAGGGTCACACACACACAATCTTTTATGTATTGAATATGTGGCTGTGTGGTAAGAAACTTGCTTCCCAACCACAAGGTTCTGGGTTCAGTCCCACTGCATGGCATTTTGGGCCAGTGTCTTTTGTTATAGCCTTGGGCCGACCAAAGCCTTGTGAGTGGATTTGGTAGACGGAAACTGAAAGAAGCCCATCGTATATATATATATATATATGTTTATGTGTGTGTGTGTTTGTCCCCCCAACATCACTTGACAACCAATGCTGGTGTGTTTACGTCCCCCGTAACTTAGCGGTTCAGCAAAAAGAGACCAATAGAATAAGTACTAGGTTTACAAAGAATAAGTCCTGGGGTCGATTTGCTCAATTAAAGGCAGTGCTCCAGCATGGCCACAGTCAAATGACTGAAACAAGTAAAAGAGTAAAAGAGGGACATTTTTATGTTTCGGGTTCTGTTTGCGACTGTTTAATCAAGCCACGTACAAAAGAAGCCTTCGAACTGTCTGAATTTTAAAGAGGCTGTATTGTGGGTCATTTTGAAGGGGGACTTAGCATAAAGTTGCACAAAACCTCTCAACCCTGCTTTCTACAGTTAATAGGGAGTCCACGTCACCTTGCCCAGGGCGACCAGGGCCCTCTGACAGGACCTTTTGCTTTGTTAAGTGAAATGTGGAGGACAATGCTCGTTGCAAGGCCTCTCACATAGCAGAACGGCTGTCAGGTATCTCCCTAAACTTGGCTACTATGGCAGAACAGCAAGAATGAAGCCACTTCTTCAACCAACCAATATCACATTGAGAAAAGATTGGGCCAGTGAAATGATGGAGTGGCCACTAGCATTTTGGGATACTATCATATTCATAGTATATGCATATAGGCCTGGTTGTGTGATAAAAAGCCGTCAGGGGCAGCATATCTGCAAGGGGGGAGGTAGATTGATGAAAGAGTTTAAAAATGACTATTGATTAATATTGAAATTTTGTTAACTGTATTTTGAAAAGAACAATGTTTTCGAGGGGTTATCAGTCGGTGGGCGCTGTTAACCTTTCCCATTTCTATTCGTCCTTCTTGTATCCATCTCCATTTCATTAATGTCTGTGTCCAGCCCATAGCTTCTTTGTTTCTCTGTCCTTGTTCGTCCCCTCTATGTAAAGGCCTTAATGGCCAAAATTTTGAAATAAAGAAGCTTGCTTTCCGACAACATGGTTCCAGGTTCAGTCCCACTGCATGGCAACTTGGGCAAGTGATGGTGGTGTTGGCAGTGTTGGTTGATGGTTGTGGTGGTAGTGGTGGTGGTGGGATTGATGTTGAGGATGGTAGTGGTGGTGGTGGTGGTGATGGTAGCCGTGCTGTGTTATAACTTCATCTGTTACCCATGTCGGCCACGTATGTAGCTGTCACTCTCACCTCCACATCACTCGTCATTTGTCACTCATTACTCGTCACCCACCACCACCACTACCTCTACTTAGCCTTGTTATCTAGAACATACATATATCACCAGTTTTTTTTTTCCTTGCAGTTATCTGCTGTAATCACCCCTCCCCTCTCCCTCCATGCCCACCCTTCCTCATCACCTTTTCTCACCATTTGTCAGTTGTCACCTGTACTTTGACTTTGATGTAACAGAAATGTTGTTGTTCTTATTGTTGCTATAGTGGTGGTGGTGGTGGGGGTGGTAATGGTAGCAATCATGGTGATGGGGGTGGCAGAGATGATTGTGGGTGTAGTAGTGGTGGTGGTGGTTGTAGTAGTAGTTGTTGTAGTAGTATTAACGATGGTGTTAGTATTGGCGGTGTGTGCTGGTGGTGGGTGTTGTGATGGCGGTGGTGAGAGTCATAG
>NC_069008.1:1359551-1362450 GCF_001194135.2 Octopus bimaculoides
CATGTTTGTGTGTGTGTGTGCATGTTTGTGTGTGTGTGTGAATGTGTATGCAACTCTACATATAAATTTCATCATGATGATAACGATCCTTCTCATCATCATCATCATCATCACAATCATCATCATCACGATCCCCCTCCTCCTCCTCCTCCTCATCATCATCATTAAACACCTGTTTTTCCATGCTGGCATGGGTGGGGCCATTTGACAAGGAGCTGGCAAGCTAGAGGGCTGCAGGCCCCAGTCGTCTGTTCTAGCATGGTTTCTAAGGCTGGATGCCGCCTCCCTAACACCAACCACTTAACAGTGTGCTGGGTGATTTTTATGTGCCACTGGCACAGGTGCCATTTGTGTGGAACCAGCACAGGTGCCTTTTACATAACACTGGCATGGGTACTTTTTATGTGGCACCAGCATGGTTGCCTTTTATGTGACAGGTACATTTTACATGGCCCCAACACAACTGCTTTTTATGTGGGACCAGCATAAATGCTTCTTTATATACACACATCTACATGTATATACCTATATATATTTTTGTTTATCTATTTATTTATTTATTTATTTGTAGCCATGAAATCTAAGTCAGTGACTCTTCATATAAAAACATTTATCAAGTTGAATCTAATTTGAGCATTTGTATGACACATCTTCAGACTAATAAATGCTTTATTATTAAAATTCTAGGCCCTTGAGTTACAAATATAACATCTTATCTATCTGTCTATCTATCTATCTATCTATCTGTCTGTCTGTCTGTATGTATGCCTGCCTGTCTGTCTATCTGTCTTTCTATCCATCCATCCATCTACCAATCTAATATATCTATCTATAATACATTAAAAATGAACTTCAATTTTGCTTGCTTGCATTGTTACCCAGCCAAACTGGCAAATAATGGGAAAATATTATGAATTAAGTCCTCCTGAAATGTGAATACAAATGGAATAAGAAATGTTTCATGTAAATTGGACAACTGGTTGTTGGGATATTAGGGGTTTCGGGGTATAAATACCCCAAACAGTGCATAGTGGGAAGATACCCTGAAAATAACTTAACCTTGGAAGGGAAGAAACTCTAACTTTTCGATTAGATATATTAGTGACTTGACAACGAAAAAATACAAGTTGTTTTTTCACAGTAAATGTTTCTGTTTTTGCTTTTGTTAAACACAATATTCTAATCATTTAGAAATATTTTTAAGTGAATGTGATTTCAAAAATGTAAGTTGTTTGTGCAGTATGTATTTATATTTTAGCTTTCTGTAAACAGACAATATTTTAATGTTTTTTTTAATTATTTTCAAGTGAATAACATTACAAAAATTTTTTTTGGTATATTTAAAATATAGTTTTAAGTGAAAATGATTTTAAGAATATGGTAATTATTTTGTAAAGGACCCATTCATAATCTCGGTGTGAAATAATTCTTTTCCGTAGGTTTCTTTCAAATGCATTCAACGTATCTAACTTTCAAAAATTTGGTTGCTGTTTCTTGCACGCCCTGCTACCAAGTAACTATTTGTGATAAAGGACCCGAAATACCTGTTACGTGGTAGCAGGGCGTGCAAGAAATAGCAGCCAAATGTTTCCTTTTCTGGGGAAAGGAGCCATTTACACATGATTTTAATATCACATTCATTGAAAGCATGTGAAATAACCTGGAAAAGAAAGCAATCAATGAAACAAAGCTCTGTTGCTAGGAAACTCAGACTTTCCCAGTGATCCAATCAGTCACAGGTAGTCTAGTATTACATTAGAAATGAACTTCAATCTTGCTTGCTTCCTTGCAATGTTACACAACCAAACCAGCGCATAATAGGAAAATACTTTGAAAGTAAAGTACCCCGGAAATGTGAATACAAACTGAATAAAACAAGTTTTGCGTAAATCAGACCAGTGGTTATTGAGATATTTGGGGTTTTGGGGGTATAAATACCCAAAACAGCGCATAATGGGAAAATACTCCGAAAAAAAAAGCTTAACCCTGGATGGGAAGAAAGTTAAACCATTCCTTTAGACACATTATGATGGGCAAAATATTTTAAAGTGAAAATGACTTTAAAAATACGGTAAATATTTGGTAAAAAGCTGGATGCCCTTCTTAATGCCAACCATTCCAAGAGTGTAGTGGGTGCTTTTTATGTGCCACCATCACAGAGGCCAATCAGGTGGCACTGGCATCGGCCACACTCAAATGGTGCATTTTATGTGCCACCGGTATGGGTGCCGGAGTGATGTGGATGCTAAAGGGTTAATCCTCTTAAACTTTTCATTATATATATACATCAACATACATATATCTTTTTTTTTTATCTTTTACTTGTTTCAGTCATTAGACTGAGGTCATGCTGGAGCACCACCTTGAAGAAATTTTAAACCTGGTATTTATTCTATCAATTGATTTTGTTGAACTGCTAGGTTACAGGGATGTAAATACACCAACACTGGTTGCCAAGCAATAGTGGGCAACAAAGATAAACAGAAAGACAAAGACACACACACAGACACACACATATGTGTATATGACAAGCTTCTTTCAGTTTCCGTCTACCAAATCCACTCACAAGGCTTTGGTCAGCCCGAGGATATAGTAGAAGACAATTGCTCAAGGTACCATGTGTCGGGACTGAACCCAGAACTATGTGATCGAGAAGCAAGCTTCTTACCACACAGCCATAGCTGTGCCTATATATATATATACACATATATACATAATGCATATGATTATGTTTATGTATATGTTTATATGCATATGTATGAAGGCATGTGGCCAGGAGCTAGACTGTTGCACTCGTGATTGGTAGATTGTAGATTGAATTACCAGACAAGGTGGCACCTTGTGTTCTTGAGCAAAACACTTCATTTCACGTTGCTCCAGTCCCTCCGTTCAATCGGGG
>NC_069008.1:1365078-1366787 GCF_001194135.2 Octopus bimaculoides
AATTTTGAATCTAAATCTAAACCTTATATATATATATATATATATATATATATATATATATATATACACACACATATGTGTGTATGTATGTACATATATACACATATCTAGATACATACATGCATATATATGTGTATGTATATATATATATGTGTGTATATATATGCAAATATATGTATATATATATATATATGTATGTACATGTATATGTGTATATGAATATAATATATATGTGTGTGTGTGTGTGTGTGTGTGTGTCATGTTTATTAGGGTGTAGTGCAATCTCATATGTAATGTGGCCCCTCCTGTTTGTACCTAAAAAAAATCGCTAACATATTTCATCCTCTTTTTTTTTTTTTTACATATTATTTTATTATTTTCTACTGAAATCTACTGCTACCCCCAACATCCCCTTCAACTTCGACCCTGACATCTTGTATAAAATTTCCCACATTAAACACGATTAGATATGATGAAAAAAAAAAATACAGCAGAGTAATAATAATAATAATAATAATAATAATAATAATAATAATAATAATAATAATAGTAATAATAATAATTAAATGGAGTATGAAATAAATAAATATAAAAATGGTTTGCTTCTTGAAATTGGAACCAGTAATTTAATATAAGTCCATTTTAACAAGCCTCAAGACATAAACAAATGTTCTTGTTTGTCTGTAATTCTTGTCTTGTGACGACATTAATCTGGAGAGAAAAATGTGTCAAAAATTAATAAAGTAAAAGCTACACCCTAATTAGAGTCGTTTAAAATTTAGCTGTTCATTTGCCTATTTTTAAGTACTGTTCTTGTTCCGTCCATCCATCCATCTATTCATCGGTCCTTTTTGTTAAATATCCTTGGAAGGGTGTTGGTGGAAGAATCTTCAGGCACCTTACCCATAGGGTCCTGTGAGAAGTAAATAAATATACTAGCTGACTGTATTTCAAAGCATGACTATCTTAGACTACGACTGTTATCCAACCAGTTTGTTCTTGGTCTATCCCGTATTCTTTTGCCAGTTGTGATGGGTAAAGTCCCCAGGCACATCTCCTCCATAGGGTCCTATCAGATGCAACCATTATCCTTGGGTCTCCTGAGCCTATCCTTCGGTTTTCAGTACTGCTTCCATAGAATCCTATCAGACGCAACCCTCATTAAACTTTCTGGCTAAATTCCTAAGCATGACTAACTGAGAATTTAGCTGTTATCCAACCATCTCATTCTTGGACTATTCCTGAGTCTTCTGCCAGTTCTGAGGGGTAGAGTCCTCAGACGTTTCCCCCATAGGGTTCTATCAGATCCCCCACTACTTCTGCTCACGATCAGGGATGCACATATCATCAGCCACCAAGGGACATGCTCAACTGGTTAAGGTCAAACAACTGACAACAACCAGATCTGCGGTATTGAGCAGAATATTTGCTGTAGGCCATCTTTTTATACCAAGACAAAGCAATGTACATGATAACACTTCCAATCAATTAAGATCAGAAGCCATGAGAGCCACTGCCTGGTACTGCATCGGGGCACCTATTCTTTTACTCTTTTACTTGTTTCAGTCATTTGACTGTGGCCATGCTGGAACACTGCCTTTAGTCAAGCAAATCGACCCCAGGACTTATTCTTTGTAAGCCTAGTACTTATTCTATCGGTCTCTTTTGCCGAACCACTAAGTTACAGGGACGTAAACACACCACCATCG
>NC_069008.1:1366936-1372939 GCF_001194135.2 Octopus bimaculoides
CCGTCTACCAAATCCACTCACAAGGCTTTGGTTGGCTCGAGGCTATAGTAGAAGACACTTGCCCAAGGTGCCACGCAGTGGGACTGAACCCGGAACCATGTGGTTCATAAGCAAGCTACTTACCACACAGCCACTCTATTATTATTATTGTTATTATTATTATTAATAATAATAATAATAATAATAATAATAATAATAATAATAGATCATTTCCCCCCACCAAAATAACAAAAACAACAACAAATTGCAGTTACACCAGCATCAACCAGGAATGGCTGAACCGAAGCAGTCAAACCATTGTAAACCAATCACAGTGTGACATCCTAATGATTTATTCCTCTGAACTAAATACGGATATTTACATAATTGCCGCAAACGACCAATCACAGCGCTTCAATGTAGTTCACATGACCTACTTCATATACATACATGCATGTGTGGTGTGTGAGTGCAGGTGTTCCTGTGTGTCCGTATGTGGGTGTGTGTGTGTGTGTCTGTGTGAGTGTGTGGGGGTGTGGTGGTGGGGAGGGGGGGTTGTCATTGCTGCTTCTGTCATCATTTAGGTTTGGTCCTCACAGAATTCCACCCCTTTTAGCAAAGCACACTTTTTAAGCAAAAGTTTGTCAGCTGTGACCATCCTAAAGTTTATGAGGACATATGTGTATCTAAGACTATATTACGTAATGTGCTCCACCCTTTTATGGCAGTTTTCATTGCAGTTTAGCCCCAGGTCAGTTCTGATCCAGTATACCTAAAATCAAGGGATCTGTCAAGCAGTAAAGGCAAACAAACACACATACACACACACAAATATATATACATAGATTTCCTTTTCTTTGTTTCAGTCATTTGACTGCAGACATGCTGGAGCACCACCTTTCGTCGAGCAAATCGACCCCAGGACTTATTCTTTGTAAGCCTATTACTTATTCTATCGGTATCTTTTTCCGAACAACTAAGTTACATGGACATAAACACACCAGCATCGGTTGTCAAGCGACGTTGGAGGGGACAAACACAGACACACAAACACACATACATACATATCATCATCATCATCATCATCATCATTGTTTAACGTCTGCTTTCCATGCTAGCATGGGTTGGATGGTTTGGCTGAGGACTGGTGAAACCAGATGGCTACACCAGGTTCCAATCTGATCTGGCAGAGTTTCTACAGCTGGATGCCCTTCCTAACGCCAACCACTCCGAGAGTGTAGTGGGTGCTTTTACGTACCACTGGCATGAGGGTCAGTGAGGCAGTTCTGGCAATGGCCATGCTTAAATGGTGTATTTTACATGGCACCTGCACAGGAGTCAGTCCAGCAGCACTGGCAATGACCTCGCTCGAATATTTTTTCATGTGCCACCGGCACAAGTGTCAGTAAGGCAATGCTGGTAACGATCACGCTTGAATGGTGCTTTTTACATGTCACCAGCATAGAAGCCAGTCAGCTGCCCTGGCAACGATCACGCTCGGATGGTGCTCTTAGCGCTCCTCTAGCATGGATGCCAGTCATCAAATTTGATTGCGATTTCAGTTTTGTTGTATATATATATATATATGTATATATATATATATGTATGTATATAATGTAAGGGGAAAGTAAGCAGAAAAATAAGTGAAAATGCACATTGGAAATCAAAAAAAGTAAAGGCTTTTTATGAAAAGTAACGATATATATATATATATATATACATATATACACAATTAGATGAACTGAGGTAGGAATAAAGGTAATAGAAGTCATTATTGTGAGTTGTTAAAGAGATTCAAAAGCATACCGGTTTCGTAATATTACTAATCATTGCTCTGAATGCACACCGAATATATATATATATATATATATATATATATATATATATATATATATATATACCCATATATTTCTGTGTATATATATATGTATATATATCTGTAAAAATATGTAACACTTATTCAGTAGCCATGATAAAACTCCGAGTTTCAGTTGCCAGGGTGGGAGCCCACGCCAATATCTCCTCAGTTATCCGGCCATACATATTTATTAAATCAAGGGTGCATGGCTTTTCATTTATAAATAAGTTTTAAAAATGTTTAGTAAATGTACAAAAAAATGGGAGACTGACACAAGGTCCCCAGCTCCTCATCAGTAATTGCCCTGAGCATCAAATACAATTGTGCGTTTGTCAGTGCATTTACTCTATGTTTTTCATCATGCCATTTTGTGTCTGTCTTCTGTTTGTTTGTGCATTTGCTATAAATTTTTAAACTTATATATATATATCGAAATGTTTAAATGCTAAGCAGTGTTTGGGCATAAGTCAAATTTAGGTCAGTTAACAAATGTTTGTGACATATTTCAATTGCAAAATAACAAATACACTGCAGTTACCATGGAGAAAATATCTCTCTTATGGTAAAAAATCTGTTCAGTGTCCCCATCTATATAAACACGAAACATCGTTGTCTGGGGTTCCTCATAAATGGCAACACTTTTTCACGCATTTTATCATAAGAAAGATATTTTCTTCACAGTAACTGCAATGTATTTGCTTTTTAGCAGTTGAAATATGCCATAAACATACTTTAACTAAATTAAATTTTGCTTATACATACACACACACATACAATGGGCTTCTTTCAGTTTCCATCGACCAAACGAACTCACAAAGCTTTGGTTGGCCCAAACTATAGTAGATGATACTTTCTCAGGATGCTACAAAGTGGGACTGAACTTGGAACCATGTGGTTGGGGAAGCAAGCTTCTTATCACACAGCTACTCTGTACAAACACACACACACACACACACACACACACATGTATATGTATATATATATATATATATATATATATATATATATAATTTTTTTTTTAAATGGATATAAATACTGCCCTAGCCTTGCAGGGTCTCACATAAACAAGTGATATATATTTATCTTTCCTTGGATAAAAATAGTTTCAACAGGTCAATGTCTTGCCTAGATACCTCCTCCTCTCCACGTTTTATTAAGAGTCTACTCTTGTGTGAGTATTCATAAAATGATTTTGAAAATTATATAATTTTGTAATTATATAAGTAAGCTTCATGGTAAATAATTAAATAATTACACGTGGACACACAAATGCATATTTATACATACATGTAGATATATATATATATATATATATATATATATGTGTGTGTATAAATATTTGTCTATATATATATGTATAAGTATGTATATAGTGTATATGTTTGCGTGTTGGCATATATGTACATATAGTACATAGAGTTTAGTGTCCAATGAAGGAAAGGTACGCATAAATGAGCTGGTTACATCACTGGCATAGGCCACAGGTTATGGTCTCACTTGGCTTGCCGGGTCTTCTCAAGCACAGCATATTTCCAAAGGTCTCGGTCACTCGTCATTGCCTCGGTGAGGCCTAATGTTCAAAGTTCATGCTTCACCACCTCATCCCAGATCTTGCAGGGTCTACCTCTTCCACAGTTTCCCTCAACCGCTAGGGTGTGACACTTTTTCACACAGATATCCTCATCCATTCATACCACATGACCGAAGCTGGACCTCTTCCTGTCGAGAGTCCCAGATGAACCTACCTCACGGCAAGAGGTGCAAATGTGGGTAGCTACATCAAACTCCATTCTTCACCAAGTGCCACATATTGGAGGAGGCTCTTAGTAATAACAGTGTAGCAAAACGGCGGTGCATCAGCATGGCCGCAGCTTTCAGCTGAAACTATAGAAAAAAAAATACCAGCGCAGTCATCTCTCTTGCACACCACAACTGATGCTTCTTGGGTCCAACCTTTTTCTCAAGGCACTTATACTCTGCCATGTTTTTCCCAATCATCCCTCACACATAGTTATCCATGGGATTACAATTGGGAAAATTAGGAGGCCAGAAACCTAGGATGGTGAAGTCTTAGAAATTCTCTGTCAACCACTTCTGACTCTTTCCAGAAATATAGCAAGGAGCCAGATCCTACAGCCATACATATTCTCTTCCAGCAGCAGCAACCTTCTTCAGCCAGAGATTGACCACAGTCTCCAGCAGCTCCACATAGCCATTAGAAATGAGGCTATTATGGATCTGTTCAAAGATGTGGATTGGCATGATATTACCCTTCCTGGAGACATAGCCATAGTACCAGAACTCAACTGGTACTTATTTTATTGACCCCAAAAGGACAAAAAGCAAAGCAGAACTCAGTGGAATTTGAACTCAGAATGTTAAGGAAAGACAAAATGCTGCTAAACATCTTGCTCGGCATGCTAACGGTTCTGCCAGCTTGCCATTCTGTAATAATAATAATAATAATAATGATAATGATAATGATAATGATAATAATAATAATGATAATGATAATGATAATAATAATAATAATAATAATAATAATAATAATGATGATGATGATGATGATGATGATGATGATGATGATGATGATGATGATGATGATGATGATGATGATGATGATGATGATGATGATGATGATGATGATGATGATGATGATGATGATGATGATGATGATGATGATGATGATGATGATGATGATGATGATGATGATGATGATGATGATGATGATGATAATAATAATAATTATTATTATTATTATTATAATAAATATTATTATTAATAATAATTATAATAATATTAATGATGATGATGATGATGATGATGATGATAATAATATTGGTTTCAAATTTTGCCACAAGGGCAGAAGTTTTAGAGCAGGGGATGAGTCGATTACATTGATCCCCAGTTCTCAGCTGGTATTTAAGTTATTGACCCCAAAAGGATGAAAGGCAAAGTCGACCTCGGCGGAATTTGAACTCAGAATGTAGCAACAGGTGAAATACCACTAAGCATTTCGTCCAGCGTGCTAACAGTTTTGCCAGGTCGCCACCTTAATAATAATAATGATGACGATGATGATGATGATAACATAATATAAATAAAAATGTTGAATGCTTTTGTACGTGACTTTTGGCCTGCCCTGTACATAAGAACGGCACTCTCGGTTCTTCCAGTTTTTTCTTATGAAACGCAATATGTGTTCGCACTAAAATTCACCTGCTATTTTTAGCATGTCAAATTAACCAACAAGCCAACCACCTAGAGGCTCTTTCGTCCTTTCATACACTCATCTAACCTTCGATAACCTCGAAAAAGAAGCCCCCAAGCAGCTCAGATCTCCCTCGTGACAGGCGTAGATACGTAACACTGTACAGAAAAAAGGAAATGAAAGTATTGAATTTATGTAATTGTTAAGTACTTTGAAATATTTCAAGTGGTTTCCGCTATTTACAGATTGAAACTGGGACTATTCTGAAGAGCCAAACCTCTTTCATGGCTGCTGTTGTCTTTATGAGTTGCCATTGTGACTGGACTGTTGGTGTTGATGTTGATGACATCACAATTGTTTTTAAGTCTCAGGTCAATCTGCAAGACCCCTGGATCAGTAGTATTCTAATTGTAGCCATTTGGGATTATGTTCAAACATGGTGTATCTCGGACTATCTTAATAAATGTGTCCCTCCTTGTCTCTGTTGTTGTTGCTGTTTATCGGCCGGTCCCAGGCTAATAAACCAATCTGGAAGACCCCTAAATGAGACTTGTTCTAATTGTGATCATCTGGGATTATGTTCAGACATGGTGTATCTAGGAGAACCTTAATAAATGTATCCCTCCTTGTTCTTATTGTGATTGGGCTGCCGGTGGGTCATTGTTTTTAAGTCCCAGGTCAATACTAATCTGGAAGACCCCTAGATCAAACATGCTCAAACTGGGGTCATTCAAATATGGTGTATCTAGGGCTTATCTTAATAAATGTGTCTCTCTTTGTTATTACTCTTCACTCTTTACTCTTTTACCTGTTTCAGTCATTTGACTGCGGCCATGCTGGAGCACCACCTTTTTGTCAAGCAAATCGACCCCAGGACTTATTCTTTGGTAAGCCTAGTACTTATTCTATCGGTCTCTTTTGCTGAACCGCTAAAAACGGGGACATAAACACACCA
>NC_069008.1:1373884-1376718 GCF_001194135.2 Octopus bimaculoides
CACCAAGAGTATGCAACTGGTTTGCCTACTTATCTCAGACGACAAATATGTCACCTCTCTTTAATGTTATGTATCTGCGCAGTTAAGTTCCACCCCATCTTTTTCACTTTCTCTCTCTCTCTCTCAATATATATATGTGTGTGTGTGTGTGTGTGTGTGTGTGTATTATATATATATATATATATATACATACATACTCACATACATATGCATACAAATGCCTGCAAACAAACATACACACGCACATACATACATACATACATACATATATATATACTGATTTCGAAAATACACACACACACACACACGTGTGTATATGGGTGCGTATATGCATAAAGAGAAAGAGAGGAAATAGTTACTCCATCCGGAAGCTGGGTTAAGAGACCACTTAAATATATGAACCAAGTCACATGGAGCTCTCAACCCCCACCACATTCCCCTTTTCAATGTTTATCTTTGATAGCTATGCCTCTTCCTTTCTATCTATCTATCTGTCTATCTATCTATCTACCTATCTATCTGTCTATCTGTCTATCTATCTGTCTCCCTGTCTATCTCTCTATCTATCTGTCTATCTACCTATCTATCTATCTATCCATTCATCCATCCATCAATCTATTAATCTATTTATCTGTCTGCCTGTGTCTGTCTCTGAATCTATCAATCCTGCTCCAGTCTGTTTTGGCATGGTTCTCTACAGCTGGATATGCCCTTCCTAACACCAACCACCCTAAGAGTGTAATGGGTGCTTTTATGTGCCACCAGCACAGGTGCCATTTGCCACCACTGTGATTTTGCTTGGCTCGTTGGATCTTCTCAAGCATGATATAATATCAATGTCTCGGTCATTGCCTTTGCGAGGCCCAACACTCGAAAGGAACTCATCCACTTTGCCTCCATGAGGTCCAATGCAATACATACATACATACGTACGTACCTACATATATACATGGTGGTTGTCTACTCCTTACACAGAGTTTGACCACCTCCTGCACCTACACCTTAGCCCTTTCATGGCGTCTGATATGGCTTTTTAAACCAGACAGTGTTTTGAAAAAACACCCACACAGATTGCACTTCTGATTTGCACTACCAATACCAGCAGGTAAGTTCTGCTCATTGTGGATCCTAACATGTCTTTTAAGACCCCCACTGGATTTGCATATATATATGTATATATGTACCGTGTGAATGGCTCTCATGTGGGTGACACGTAAAAGCACCCACTACACTCTCTGAGTGGTTGGCGTTAGGAAGGGCATCCAGCTGTGGAAACACTGCCAAATCAGATTGGAGCCTGGTGTAGCCATCTGGTTTCACCAGTCCTCAGTCAAATCGTCCAACCCATGCTAGCATGGAAAGCGGACGTTAAACGATGATGATGATGATGAATGCATAAGGTATTTGAGGGCACACCTCTTTTGGTCCATTGCTGCATTTTTTGCTAACCCTGTATAATCTTTGTTTCAGAAAATAATAATGCCAGACCCTCAGCTTACTCAAGAAATGAAGAGGCATTCTGTTATTGTGGTTACAAAGGCTGAGAAGAGCGATTTAGAAATATCTCGATTTTTGAAAGTTGCCAGATCTTAAATCTACAAAGTTTGTAAGAAGCCAGAGATTGAAGATGGAAACTTATCACCAGCATCAAAGCATAAAACGCATTCTAAACGCTCTGAAATCATCAGAACACCTGAATTTATCCAACAAGTTCAACAGACCATTGATTACAATTCCAGAAAGTCCATGAACTGAATTGCAAAAGATCTCCATGTGTCAGAAGGAACAGTCAGAAATGTTGTCCACAAAGACATCAGATATAAGTCTTATATGATGAGGAAAGGTCAATTGGTCAGAGTGCTAACAATTTTGCCAGCTCACCACCTTAAAAATAATAATAATAATAATAATAATAATAATAATAATAATAATCCTTTCTGCTATAGGCACAAGGCCTGGAATTTAGGGGAGGCGGCTAGTTGATTACATTGAAAGATTGTTATGAAGTAGCATAACATTATTTTTAATTCCTTTATATATATATACAGCTTCAGATAGACTTACAGCCGGGCTAATTCCGTTATTACTGAGCATAAAAACAAACATTAATATATACATACACACACACACACATATATATATATATATATATATATATATGTGTGTGTGTGTGTATATTAATGTTCAGTAATAGCGGTTTTACTCTTTTTCACCGATTTTGGAAGGAGGGGATAAGTAAATTACATCAACCCCAGTGTGCAACTGGTACTTATTTTATCGATCCCCAAAGAGCTGAAAGACGAAACTGACCTTAGCAGAATTTGAACTCAGAACCTGGAGGATGGCCGAAATGTCACTGAGCATTTTGCCCTCTCTGCCAACAATTCTGCCATCTCACTACCTTTTTTTCTATGTTCAGTTATAAACAAAACAATTTTATATGAACCTGGTGGGTTACTCTATACATTTGTAGAGTATAGTTTTATCATTCTGATACAAGACTGTTGTTGAAAGTGACTTCGAAGCTTTGGCCAGCTGGCTGGAACTTTAAAGTCACTGTCAGCAACATACTTGTTTAAGAATAATAAATATATTTACATATATTTATTTACATTTATGTAATATATATATATATATATATATTTACATTTATGTAGTATATATATATATAAATATATACACACACACACACATATATATGTAAATGTATATATATGTACACAACACACATATGTACATACATACATAAAACTGTAGGATGTGACTTTTAGGGATATATATATATATATACATATATATATATATATATATATATATATATATATATATATATA
>NC_069008.1:1378237-1379481 GCF_001194135.2 Octopus bimaculoides
ATATATACACACACACAATCACATATATACATGTACACACACACAGACACTATATACATATAGCCATATACACATATATATGTATGTATAGATGTGTATATATATATGTATGTATGTATATAAATGTGT
Source organism: Octopus bimaculoides (assembly GCF_001194135.2). Lineage (NCBI taxonomy): Eukaryota > Metazoa > Mollusca > Cephalopoda > Octopoda > Octopodidae > Octopus > Octopus bimaculoides. Next base: position 1,378,367 of record NC_069008.1, read on the forward strand.
GTGTATGTATGTGTGTATGTGTGTATGTATTGTATATAGTATAAAAGCAAACAACAGGACCAAGATTCTCACTTTGCGACTCAATGCAAAATCAGAAGCAAAGCAAGAAGGAAAACACATACCATTACTGACCACCACCACTGAAACTAACAAACTAAACACAGCAAAAAAAAAAAAAAAAGAGCTAACCCACAGCTCGCCACTGCTTAACTGAACTGGTCGATGACCATCCGACCCCTTCGGTGACCCGTACTATTACTGCTATTCGTAGCCCATTACCTCCATACTTTTCTTTGGTGAGGTTTGTTATTGTTTTTTTTTTTAGCACACGCATAAAAAAGGGGGCTGGCCCTTTGAATTTGAACGGTGAAATTCTTTTACCCAGCTGCGGCTAACTGGTGACCATCGCTCCCTACTTTGATCACCCCCACCAGATGGGCTGTAATTAAATCATGGAGTTAACCTATGCACACCTAGTGTCTGCCCTTCTCATTGGGTTAACGATCTCAGGTAAGGAAACGGAAAAATCTTCTGATTTTCATTTGCTAATTCCTTCCAGTTTATTGTTTTCCCGTCTCTCTTCTTCTTCTTCTTCTTCTCTCACCTTTCTTTCTCTCTTTCATTTTGCTTTTTCTTCTCTTATCTCTCACCCTTCTTTTTTTGTTTTTCATCTTCTTTCTCTTTTTCTTTCATTGTTTCATATTTTTCTTGTCCTGTTTTTCTTTCTTTCTGGCTTTCATTCATTCTTTCTTTCTTTCTTCCTTTTTCATTTTTTCCGTTTTATCTTTCTTTCGTTTTTCTTTCTCTTCTTCATTCATACATCTTTTTTCTCTTTTATATTTTCTTTGTCCATCTGCCTGCCAGTCTCTCTCTCCCACGTTCTCTCTCTCTCTCTCCCTATCTATCTATCTATCTATCTATCTATCTACCTACCTGTTTGTCTTTATATCTATCTGTTCTTCTCTCCATTTATCTATCTAATTATCTATCTGTCTGTCTATCTATCTATCTATCTATCTATCTATCTATCTATCTATCTATCTATCTATCTATCTATCTATCTATCTATCTATCTATCTATCTATCTATCTATCTATCTATCTATCTATCTATCT
>NC_069008.1:1379724-1380811 GCF_001194135.2 Octopus bimaculoides
TCTCTCCCCTATCTATATTCCTCAATTTTCCAAACGTCTCTTCCTAGTTCTGCAAACATTTAGCACGGATTTTCAAACCTCTTCATTCTTCTTTAAACAATCAAACAACAAAACAAACAAAGCAATGGAAAGCTTTTTAATGTGGACACAAACTGTTGTTTTTATTATTATCATTATTATTATTAATTTTATTATTATTATTATCATCATCATTATTAAACATTACCATTGACAAAAAAAACATAATTATTAATAAAGAAAACAGTTTAATAATAAATAAATAAAACATTATTATTATAATTACTTTTATTGAGGCAGCCAGCTGGTAGAACCCTAGGCATGTCATTCCAGATGATCACTGAGATCAATGTAATCAACTGGCCCCACCCCTTCCCAAATTATGGGTTTTGTGCCTAGAGCAGACCCCCTCATCCTTTGCCCTTATGGCAAATAAATGAAATCATCATTATTATTATCATTATTATTATTATAATTATTATTATCATTATTATTATTAACCCGTTAGCATTCAGATTACTCTGTCAAATGTAATACTAATTTTAATTACATTGTTTTAAGTTAATTGTACAGCATCTTGTAACTCTGAGATTTTGATGATGTCCCTGTTCATTTTAAGAATGACTTTGTAGGGTAGGTGTGAGAGGTCAGAGCTGGCTGGTTTGAGCATAAAACTGGAATACAATTTTGGTCTGATATGTCCAGTTTAAACACTAAAGGGTTAAGGTGGTGAGCCGTCAGAATCATTGGCACACTGGGCGAAATGCTTAGCAATATTTCGTTCATCTTCAAGTTCTGAGTTCAAATTCCGCCGAGGTCGACTTTGCCTTTCATCCTATCAGGATCGATAAATTAAGTACCAGTCAAGTACTGGGGTCGATGTAATTAATTATTTTCCTCCTCCAAATTTCAGGCCTTGTGCCTATAGTAGAAAGGATCATTGTTATCATTATCATAATAATTATTATTATTATTTAGCATTCCAGATGAAATGCTGAGAGGTATTTCGTCTGTCTTCGTGTTCTGAGTTCAAATTCCGCCAAGGTTGACTTTGCCTTTCATCCATTCG
>NC_069008.1:1380998-1383311 GCF_001194135.2 Octopus bimaculoides
TATTATTATTATTATTATTATTATTATTATTATTATTATTATTATTATTATTATTATTATCATCATTATTATTATTTAAGGTGCCAAGCTGGCTGAATCGTTAGCACGCTGGGCAAAATGCTTAGCAGCATTTCGTTTGTCCTAGCATTCTGAGTTCAAATTCTGCAAGGGTCGACTTTGCCTTCCATCCTTTCAAGATTAATAAAATAAGTACCAGCTGAATACTAGGGGTTGATGTAATCAACTTACCTCTGTCCTGAAATTGCTGGCCTTGGGCCAACATTCGAAGCCTATATTATTTTTATTTCATTTACGCACAACAGATTAAACTGTTGGAAAACAAAAATTCCTAACATCAAGAAGCTCAGAACCTTCCTAAGTATCCAAGCAGTCCCTAATAATTCTGTTTTCTGTTTTATTATTATTATTGTAGGGTTTTCGAGCGAGATCGTTGCCAGTGCCCCTGGACTGGCTCTTGTGCAGGTGGCACATAAAAGACACCATTTCGAGCGTGGCCGTTTTCGTGCGGGTGACACGTAAAAGCACCCACTACACTCTCGGAGTGGTTGGCATTAGGAAGGGCATCCAGCTGTAGAAACTCTGCCAAATCAGATTGGAGCCTGGTGTTGCCATCCGGTTGCACCAGTCCTCAGTCAAATCGTCCAACCCATGCTAGCATGGAAAGCGGACGTTAAACGACGATGATGATGATGATGATTGTTATCATAATTATTATTGTTGTTGTTTTTGTTATTAAGACTGGCAGCACCATCCATAATAATAACAATCATAATAATGATAATAATAATAATGATGATGATGATGATGAAAATAATAATAATTGCCCAGATGCAGTTCCAGGCAGTGGCTCTCGTGGCTTCTGATCTTAATTGATTGGAAGTGGTTATCATGTACATTGTTTTGTCTTGGTACAAAAGATGGGCCACAGCAAATATTCTGCTTAATACCACAGATTTGCTTTTCAGTTGTATGACCTTAACCAGTTGAGCATGTCCCTTGGTGGCTGACGATATGTGCATCTCTGATCAGGAGCAGAAGTAGTGGGGGAGCATCATAGCCATGTGTCGAGAGGAATTCTTTGGGGTTTGAATAATTCACTTTTGGAAACATGGGTGTCTTGTTCATCATCCTTAAACAAACCTTATTCAGGGACCTTTTGAGCGGGATGGGCTACTCAACCTGAAGAAAATTCTAACTGAGCCCCACCTGCGAGGTCATGCGCTGTTTATCTTGATATGAGATCACCATGCCGTACACATGTGGTTGGGATGCATGTGCCTGGTGTACCCTTATCAGACGGGTAGTCATGATGGGTATATTGGGCTTCATATATTTGTACCCTAGTATCACTTTGATGGCATGCACTGCTCTCTCACTCAGTAATAATAATAATAATAATAATTGTAATAATAATCAGATAATGATTTCAAATTTTAGCCACAAGTGCAGCTTGGGAGCCAATACCAGTCCCACTTGCACCACATACCCCATCATAGCTATCACAACTCGTCCACCACCATCGTAAACAAAAACAAAAAAAACAGCACAACCCTAACCCTAACCACCACCACCACCGTCTTGTGGGCTGCTAGAAGTTCTTAAGTGTTGTTTCTGTCTCCACTCCTTTTCAGCATATCTTTTACAGTCTGGGTTCTTTACTTACATTCCGTAACTCATGTGTTTGTGCTTGTCAACAGCATCACCACAATCATCATCAGCATCGCTGTCGTCGTCGTCGTCATCGTCATCTTCATCATCACAATGACTATCGTCATCTTCAGCGTCATCAACTGCCTTTCATCCTTTCGGGGGTGATCAAATAAGTACCAGTTACGCACTGAGGTTGAAGTAATCAACTTAATCCCTTTCTCTGTCCTTGTTTGTCCCCTCTATGTTTAGCCCCCAGTGGGCAATAAAGAAATATATATACACACACACATACATACACATATATCTATATATACACAGGGTGTAATGGGTAAATTGTCACCATTTTATATTTTTAATTTCACACATTTTTGATTTTGTTGACTACACAGTATAGTAGGGTCAGTTGGGCACCGTCTATGAGAAAAACAGCACCATGACGCAATTCACTCTACCAGAAATTGGTAATGACATGCTGTACTGCTTGGATTTCGTGCTGGAAGCTCCAATACAAACATTTCAAAGTGTTTGGGTCTCAATCTGGGGACACGTACTGAGAGTGATAAAAATCAAACGTCCAGTCAACATCATGGTGTTTGGAGTGATCACTAGTGATGACAACGTTATGCCTCCTTTCATCTTCCC
>NC_069008.1:1383321-1384389 GCF_001194135.2 Octopus bimaculoides
ACTAGTGATGACAACGTTATGCCTCCTTTCATCTTCCCACACAGCCTCAGACTCAACACAGAGGCCTACATCAAGTGCCTGGAGGAGGTAGTGCTGTCTTGAGTGAAGAGTGTGGTTGCTGGAAGACCCTATGTCTGTCAACAGGACTCTGCACCATGCCACACAAGCAGGAGAACCCAGTCATGGCTGTCAGACAATTTTTGCAACAACATCACCCCTAAATATGGCAACCCAACTCCCCAGACTGCAACTCCATTGATTATTATTTGTGGGTTGTCCGTTATTAATACAAAACAATGTGAATAAACAAGCATTACGTTTGACAAAGTAATCTAAATGCCAAAGGGTTAAAGTGATTTTAATTAAAACCTTCTTGAATGAGAATTTCAAATTAATTTACGTTCCAAACAACAGCTTAATTATAAAGGTAACGTATATCAACATAAATATGGTAACAAAAGGGTTTTAAAATAGGGACTACTTTAGAAAGTTAGGGAGCGTCTATGTAGCCAAAAGCCAAATTTCCCCCTCATCAAATTCCTTACTGTTCTTAATCTCCTTGATGCCAACCCACCTGTGACTACCCCTGGCTCTTTAATACAAAGTTTCTGTTCTAAATTGATCTAAATTAAAACTTCCATCAAAATTTCATGTTAATTTATGTTCGAAATACAAAGCAGCGAGCTGGCAGAATCATGTCCACACAAGGCAAAATGCTTGGTGGCATTTTATTTCTCTTTACATTCTGAGTTCAAATTTCACTGCAGTCAACTTTGCCTTTCATCCTTTCAGGTTAAATAAAATAAATACTGGAGTCGATGTAACTGACTTACACCTTCCCCTGTAATTGCTGGCCTTGTGCCATAATTTGAAACCATTTTATGTTCTAAACATTAGTTTAATAATAAAGGCAATGTATATCAACATAAATATGGTAACAAAAGGGTTTTAAAATAGGGACCACCTTAGAAAATAAGGGAGCGTCTATGTAGCCAAAAGCCAAATTTCCACCACATCAATCATCATCATCATCGTTTAACATCCGCTTTCCCATGATTGATGTGGTGG
>NC_069008.1:1384436-1388061 GCF_001194135.2 Octopus bimaculoides
CTAGCATGGGTTGGACGATTTGACAGAGGACTGGCAAGCCAGAAGGCTGCACCAGGCTCCAATCTGATTTGGCAGGGTTCTCTACAGCTGGATGCCCTTCCTAACACCAACCACTCCGAGAGTGTAGTGGGTGCTTTTACGTGCCACCCGCACGAGGGCCAGTCAGGTGGTTCTGGCAAATAATAATTTCAAATTTTGGCCCAAGGACCTCAGTATTCAACTGGTACTTATTTTATCAGCCCCGAAAGGATGAACGGCAAAAGCCGGCCTGGAAGGAATTTGAACACAGGACATAAAGACCGATGAAAAGCTGCTAAGCATTTCGCCCGGCATGCTAACTATTCTGCCAGCTTGTACCTTACACAGCTTAATAAGAAGTGGATTATTTTATTAAATTCTTCCTTATTCTCGAAATTAATTCAAACGAAGACTCTGTATTTCGTGGGAAATATGATAACAAATAGGTTAAACACATTTTAGAAACAAATCTTTGTCAGGGTTAAAACATGAGTCAGACTTTGTGTTATCTGTGAACAGAAAATATGACTAACAATGTGTCAAGGTCCACCATTACTTCTCATTGTATTAGTTTACACTTTCTATAGAAATTTCCCTCAATATTTCATGAAGGAGGCACTAGTTCACACAAAATGTGGCACATGGTGAATGGGATATCATGAGAAAATATTGATAAGTAACTACTGCAAAACTAACTTCTGTTTGATTAAAATAATCGGCCATATTTAGGGAATCCAGAATTGAATGTTTCTCTCTCAATTTTTATGTCTTCTCTCCATCTGTTTTCTCTCTTCATTCCTTTCTGTAGAACATGGAGATAGGTGAGTGCTTAGAGAGAGCTGTACAAGCCATGTACAGGGATGCTGTCAGTACGGTGAGGGTTGGCAATTCCGGGTAGGGGTAGAGGTCCACCAAGTATCAGTCCTCAGCCCTGTCTTATTCATCACAGTTTTCCAGGCAATTACAGAGGAATTCAAGACAGGTTGCCCCTGGGAGCTCCTCTATGCTGATGACCTTGCTCTCATAGCTGAATCACTCTGAGAACTAGAGAAGAAATTTCAGATGTGGAAGCAAGGTCTAGAGTCGAAGGGCCCTAGAGTCAATGTTGCAAAAACCAAAGTCCTAGTAAGTACAAAGGCAGACAAATTACAAACCCCTTCGGGTAGATGGCCCTGCTCAATCTGCAGAAAGGATGTAGGTAGAAACTCCATAAGACATACCCAGTGTAAGCTATGGGCACATGGAAGGTGCAGCAATATCAAAGGAAGGTTAACTGGGATGATAGTTTTTGTGTGTGGCAGATGCACAGGGACAATAAACACTGAAGATGTACAGAAAATAGATTCCATCACATGTCAGGGGAGAAACTAGAAGTAGTTGATAGCCTCCGCTTCCTAGGTGACCAAGCCTGTAGTGGGGTGGATGCTCTGAGAGCATCGCCACTAGAATAAGAACTACGTTAATGGTACACGTGTCTGTGGAGCACTCAGTCACTTGCATGTTAATTTCACGAGCAGGCTGTTCCGTTGATCGGATCAACTGGAACCCTCGACATCATAAGCGACGGAGTGCCAACAACAATAATTTCATATTAATTATGTTTTTTAATGATTTCAAATTTGGCAGAGCGCCAGTAGTTTTTGAGAGGAGGGGAAGTCTATTACATCGATCGCAGTACTTGACCGGTTCTTATTTTATCGACCCTGAAAGAATAAAAAGCAAAATCAACTTTGGCAGAATTTGAACCCAAAACATAAAAATGGTCAAAATGCCGCTAAACATTTTGTCCTGCATGTGAACAGTTCAGACAGGTCACTACCTTAATCGTGTTTTTTTTTTTAATAATAATGAATCTATCCTAATATTTCACTGGTGCTTTATTTCATCAAATCTGGAAGGATTAAAGGTAAAGTTAATCTTAATCTTTTATTATCTGCAGTCAGTTGTCACGGTTATGACTGTCCATTGCTTTGGCATGACTTGATAAGCTTTCTCCATACTGGTCAGTTTTTGTCTTGGGTTTGCCATTACGGTCAATTCCCTTCCACTTTGTGTTTCTTTGTGCAGTATCTTGGAATCTCGGTCTAGTTCTTCTTTGGTTTCTTTTCCCCTTGCATAGTTGAAAGAACAGGGATTGTCAAAGGGGTCAGCTCTTGTCCATCCTGTGTACATATCCCAACCAATGTAAATTTCTATCAACGAGGACGTCCATCATAGGAGGCAGACCAGTGCACCAGAGGATCTCTTCATTCCTCATCTTGTCAAAGAGATATTCTCTCGTCTCTTTTTGTCTTTGTTTTTTTTTTCTTTTTTGTCAAAAATAAATGTAACAAGACAATGTCTCTTCGACAGGTGTTACATTATAATTCCATTTTTTTTTTTAAGGCAGCAATCTCGCAGAATCGGTAGCATGCTGGGCGAAATGCCTAGTGGTATTTCATCTGTCTTTACATTCTGAGTTCAAATTCTGCCAAGGTCAACTTTGCCTTTCATCCTTTCGGGGTCGATACATTAAGTACCAGTTGTGTACTGGGTCGATCTAATCGACTGGCCTCCCTCCCACCAAAATTTCTGGCCTTGCGCCTAGAGTAGATTACAATTCCATTTTTGGTCTACCCAAGCCTCTTCCCCATTTTTTTAGGAGGGGGTGGCCACAACAAGACCCACACCAGGCATTCCATTCATTCCCACATTATGATCCCATACATATCTAATAATATTAAATCATTGAAGGTGCATGGCTTAGTGGTTAGGGCGTTCACCTCACAACCAAAATGTTAGGAGTTCAATTCCCAGTGGAGTGTTGTGTCCTTGAGCAAGACACTTCATTTCACATTGCTCCACTCCACTCAGCTGGCAAAAATGAGTTGTACCTGTATTTCAAGAGAGTCAGCCCTGTCACACTCTGTGTCACACATGAATCTCCCTGAGAACTATGTTAAGGGTACGCATCTCTGTGGAGTACTCAGCCACTTGCATGTTAATTTCAGGAGCAGGCTGTTCTGTTGGTTGTACTGCACAACCAGATGCAGTTCGACCCTTTAGTGTTTTAACCAGCCATATCTGGCCAAAATATTCTCCCTATTTTATGTTCAAGCCAGCCAGATCTGGCCTCTCACACTTACCTTACAATACCATTCTAAAAAGAAACAATCACATCATTGAAATCTTGAAGCTATGAGACAACGGATGATTAAATCAAAACAATATGAATAAATAAGCAATACATTTGACAGCAATCATCATCATCATCATTGTTTAATGTCTGCTTTCCATGCTGGTATGGGTTGGACAGTTTGACCAAGGACTGGCAAGCCAGGAGGCTGCACCAGGCTCCAATCTGATCTGGCAAGCTTTCCTGCAGGCAGCAAGAATCTTGCTTGGGGGCCCGGATGTGGAGGACTATAGAACTTGATTTGATTTGATTTTGTTGTAATGTTGATTTTTATCGAACAAGGTTTTCGAGGAGTTGTCGGTCGGCGGGCGCCAGTGCCTCTCCCATTTTTTACTCATCTTTTTGTATTCATTTCATTCATTAATGTCCGTGTCCAGCCCGCAGCTTCTTTATGTCTGTTTGTCTTTGTTTGTCCCCTCTATGTAATGCCTT
>NC_069008.1:1389014-1389566 GCF_001194135.2 Octopus bimaculoides
ATATAGGACATACAAAGGGTGTGTGTGTGTGTGGGGGGGGATAACAATGACGAGGATGGTGATGATGATGATGATGATGATGATGATGATGATGGTGGTGGTGGTGATGATGATGGTGATGATGGTCGCAAAGACGATGCTGATGCTGATGATGATGATGATGGTGGTAGCTGCAGTGTCTGTGGGGGGAGGGGAGCAGAGACTACTGCGTTGTTGTTGACAACAAAGCAAGACGATGGTAATGATGATGATGATGATGGTGATGAGGAACAAGGATGAAAAATGTCTAAAAAGAGGAAAAGAAACTGTCATCATTGTCGTCATCATCATCATCATCATCATCATTATTTGCTGTAGTAGCAGTAGCAGTAGCAGTAGCAGTGGTAGGTAGTAACGGCAATTATACCTCCACAATTTGATGATTGAAAGCCAAAGGTCAAAATTAAATATGTCAGCATTTATTTTTGTTGTTGTTGTTGTTGTTGTAGCGTGGAGGTTAGCAGTGGTGGTGGTGGTGGTGGCGGTGGTGGCGGTGGTAGCAGTGGTGGTCTC
>NC_069008.1:1391165-1391513 GCF_001194135.2 Octopus bimaculoides
ATATATATATATATATATACACATATATGTACATACACACACATACATTTATACACACGCACACATATATATATATACATACATACATGTGTGGGTGTAGCTCTCAAGCTGAAAATAGTAAAAGAATACCCCCACACACACACTTAGATTTATATATATGCATATACATATATATATATACTTACCCTCTACTTATGTCTGTCAGTCTATCTATCCAGCTATCTAATTATCTCTAAATATATATATATCCGTCTTTCATTACAGGTCCTGTAAATCTCAACCTGTTCAAGGATGACAAAACCTGTGCCAAGCGCTGTATTGGTAAGTTATCTTAATGTATGTGTGTGT
>NC_069008.1:1391523-1391960 GCF_001194135.2 Octopus bimaculoides
TGCTAAGTTACAGGGATGTAAATACACCAACACTGGTTGTCAAGCAGTGGGAAGTGGGGCGAAACACACACACACATACACATACACACACATACATATATGTTTATATGATGGGCTTCTTCCAGTTTCCATCTACCAACTCCATTCACAAAGCTTTGGTCAGCACAAGGCTATAATACATGAGTGCGTGTGTGTGTTTGTGTTTGTGTGTGTATGTGTGTGTGTGTGTGTGTGTGTGTGTGTGTGAATGTCCCCCACCACTGCTTGACAACCGCTGTTGGTGTGTTTACATCCCCATCACTTAGTGGTTCAGCAAAAGAAGCCAATAGTATAAGTACCAGGCTTAAAAGAAAGAAAAAGCACTGGCATTGATTCGTTTGACTAAAAAAATTCATCAAGGTGGTGCCCCAGCATGGCCACAGTTTAATGACCGAAAC
>NC_069008.1:1393139-1398344 GCF_001194135.2 Octopus bimaculoides
AAACAATTTGTAAAATGGATTGTTATAGAAATAAGAGAAAGAGTGAATTTAAAAAATGGGGCACCTTTTGACAAGTCACTCGAGGAGACACATCTGCACCACTGATGCATCACAATTGTTCATACAGCATCTCACCTGCGAGGTACCAGTGCACGATGGGTCGAAACGACCGTAGTGAGAAAAGTGTATCATGAATTCCATTTCCTTTCTCTCATATCTTTTATATATATGTATATATATCATCATCATCATCATCAACAATAACACTTTATATCTGTTTTCTATGCTGGTATGGGTTGGATGACTTGACAGGGACTGGCAAGCCTAGGCACCACACCAAGTTCCAAAGCCTGTTTTGTCTTGGTTTCCACAGCTGGATGCCCTTCCTAACACCAACCTCTTTACAGAGTGTACTGGATGCTTCCTACATGGCACCAGTACCAGTGCTTTTTGTGACACCACCTCCCACACTAATGTTTTTCATGTGACACTTTGGTTTAAGGGTCTCAATTCCATTGTGGTGGGCCAGTCTTCTTGAATACAGCAATGCTCCACATATTTCAGCCCTCTGTTATCTCCTTTGCAAAGTTCAGCATTTTGTGATTGGCTTTCAATACTTCATGTCATGTTTTCCTAGGTCTCCCTTAATTCAGAGGATAAATAAAACCCATATAATCACCTCAGCAGGAACCTAGCTAGCAAAGTTTTCAAATACCAGTTTGAAAGTTATACCTTCTGATGAACCAAAAAATAATTGGTTATACTTTGGTCATTTATTACACTGTGTAACATGATTTTTGTCCTTGGGTAGCAACTTTTATTTCCGATTTGCTAACCCCTAGAAAATACAAAAGATGGCTAATATTTCTTTCAAATTTTGATTTTGTTATGATTATTCAGACCCAAAAGAATCCCTCTTAACACATGGCTATGATGCTCCCTAAGTACTCCTGATCATCATCATCATCATCATTTAACATCTGCTTTCCATGCTAGTATGGGTTGGACGATTTGACTGAGGACTGGTGAACCGGATGGCTGCACCAGGCTCCAGTCTGATTTGGCAGAGTTTCTACAGCTGGATGCCCTTCTTAATGCCAACCACTCCAGGAGTGTCGTGGGTGCTTTTACGTGCCACCAGCACGAGGGCCAGTCAGGCGGTGCTGGCAATGGCCACGCTCAAAATGGTGTATTTTACATGCCACCTGCACAGGAGCCAGTCCAGCGGCACTGGCAATGATCTGACTCGAATATCTTTACACGTGCCACTGGCACGAACATGCTCAAGTGGTTAAGGTGAAACAAATGACAAGCAAATCTGTGGTATTGAGCAGAATATTTGTTATAACGATATTTCTGCTTGAGCAACTCAGTGTTGAATCTGTCTGAAATGTAATGGAAAATAGGTCAGTTTCAAAACATTGATGACCAAGTGACAAAAGCAAAGTTTGAAGGGAATGATAGTCTTTTCCTTTGATTTCTACCTAGAAGCAAATAGGAAATAACACTTTCTGACCAAAGGCAAAACAAAAATCAAAATTTTGCTACACAGTGTTATTATATTGATAGTAGAACTTTGCCAATCCAAGGCATGTATACCAAATAGGTATGTTATAATCTTACAGAACGAATCACAAATTTAATTGAGGAAAAGAGAAGCCAGATCAATGTTAAGTACGTTTTGATGAACAAACAAAATTTATTCTAGTATTCCATTGTTCCCTTAATCTAACATCCTATCAATCCATTCCTCCCTTAATCTACTATTCCGTTGTTCTCCCATTCTCTTATTCTGTTATTCTATTATTCCTTTGTACTCCTCTTTCATTACTACCCACTGCCTTTGCTTCGTTATTCCAGTATTCCATTGTTCTCTTAATCTAACATTCTGTCAATGATCTATTATTCCATTATCCACTCATTCTCTTATTCAGCCATCCTATTATATTCCTCTGTGTTCTTGTTCCATGACACATTTGCTTCACTGTTTCGTTATTCTAGTATTCCATTGTTCTCTTAATCTAACATCCTGTCAATCCATTCCTCCCTTAATCTACCATTCCGTTGTTCTCCCATTCTCTTATTCTGTTATTCCTTTTGTACTCCCGTTTCATTACTCCCTAGTTCCTCTGCTTCGTTATTTCACCAATCCATTGTTTCTTTGTTCTGTTCCAGCTGAGAAAACGGTCGATTATGAAGTCGGTAATGCGTATCGCTACATCTACTCAGCCACATCCAAGACTCTAATTGCTGGGGCCTCGGAGAGCAACGCCTTTGTCAAGATCGATACGGATGTGGAGATTGAAACCACATCTCCCTGTGACTTTGTTATGAGAGTAAGTGACAGTTTCTCTTTATCACTAGATTTGCTACACTATGCACTATGCACACACACATACACGTATACACACACACACACATCTGGTGAAGTAAAATGCATGATTGTCTAATGTCTTTACTCATGCAATTATTTTGTCATTTTGATGAAACGTGTATATCCTACAAAGATTCAAATACTAAACCTGTTCCATGCTTATAAATATATATATATATATATATATATATATATATATATATATATATATATATATATATATATATATATTAGTAAAAATAATAAGGTACTCAGATATCTGGATGGTTGTACATTTACAGATTTTTATTAATATGTCACATGTTTTATAAATATTAGCGCTTGCACCTATTCTTATAGGTGCTTCAGATATGATGAAGAACCTACAAGAATAGGTGCAAGCGCTAATATTTATAAAACATGTGACATATTAATAAAAATCTGTAAATGTACAACCATCCAGATATTTGAGTACCTTATTATTTTTTTTTAATATATAATTCCTATACATCACCTCCAAACCTTCTAATGTATATATACACACATATATATACATAGTAAATCCAAAAAAGAAGAACAAGCGCAAAAAAACACAACAGCACGAGGATGTGGTACATGTAAAGTATTAGCAGACGCTCAGGGACGAAAAGAAAGATGGTTAAACGTTTCGAGCAGACGCTCTTCTTCAGAAACAGGGGAAAGTCCAGTCGAAAGAAAGACAGAGGAAGAAAATCACCAACGGTTCACATGTGGTTAATACATATATACATATATGTATATGTATGTATGTATTCTTTTTTGGAGCAGTAAAACTTGAAGTAGATAAAGCTATAAATGATGGTATGTAAATATTGGGCTGGAAATCCCTTTGGATAGTAAAAGTTGAAAGCTGCCCTTGGGTCTGGAACCCGCATCTCCTGCTGACATGTCAGGCATTCTACCATAGCAGTAAAGCAATCTTTTGAATTGCTTTATCCATTTAAGTAACTTTAGCATTCAGACTGGCCATATCTAGCCAAAATATTTAACTTGTTTAATGTTGAAACTGGCTAGATCCAGCCCCTCCCTTCAACTCTGCAATGCCATTTTATCACTAAGTAATCCTATCAGTGGAATCTCTAAACTGCAAGATAATGCCTGATTATTTGAAAACAAAGTAAGCAAACTTTATATTTGGCAGATTAATTTGAACACTACAGGGTTAAGTAATTTTATTCCTATCCAGGAGAAATGTACGTTGTTCACATCATAAGAATTTTATAAACTTTCAAGAGTAATTTCTTTTTTTTTTTTTTTTTTTTTGGAACCTTAAAACTTGAAGTAGATCAAGCTATAACTAATGATTTCAAATTTTGGTGGAAAGCCAGCAAATTTGATTATTTCAATCCCGGTGTTCAACTGGTCCCTATTTTATTGACCTCAAAAGGAAGAGGGGCAATATCAGCCTCAGCAGAATTTGAACTCAAAGCATAAAGACACGGAATACTGAAAACCATTTTGTCCAGTGTGCTAATGGCTCTGCCAACTTGCCACCTTAAATTTACCACATATATTATCATAGATTAAGTGATAATTTATTACATATATCAACATAATTTATGTGGTAATTTATCACATATATCAGTATGAATATGCGCTAATTTGAGTTAAGTAATGTCTTTTTTCTTCTGTCTCTCACTCTTAAACATCCAGCTGAAGAACACCAAACTGTCAGATTCTGAAGAAAAATCGGCGAAGCGCAATCTTCAAATGAAGTTCAGTGACACTTTGGAAGAACACCCACTTCGGTTCTCATTCCAAGGTGGAAGGATTGAGGATTTGTGTCCCAACCATGACGAACCCACCTGGAGTTTGAACATCAAGCGTGGAATTCTATCTTCGCTGCAATCTGCAATGGAGGGGTTTGTAAACAACCAAACATTCACCGAGGTAAGTACCAGGTACTATTTTTTTTTTTTTTTTGGATGGGGGTAGGCATGGCTGTGTGGTTAAGAAGCTCATTTTGCAACACTGTGATCTCAGTTTCAATCCCACAGCACAGCACTTTGGGTAAAGCGTCTTCTATTACAAACTCATGAGTGAATTTGGTAGACAGAAACTGTATCGAAGCCTGTTGTGTGTATGTATATGTATATTTGCATACATATACATACAAACGCATATATTCTTTTATTCGTTTATTCTTTTATTCATTTCAGTCATTTGACTGTGGCCATGCTGGAGCACCACCTTTAGTTGAACAGATTGACACCAGGACTTATTTTTTTGTCAACCTAGTACTTATCCTATCAGTCTCTTTTGCCAAACTGCTAAGTTATGGGGACATCAATTTAAAACCAGTGGCCTAGCAGATAAAACAATCTAAAAATTCAGAAAAATTGTATTACATGCGTATAAAAAGGGATGACCACTAAATGGGCATCCAATATGCTAGAAAGAGATCATCAACGACCCAACCACAAAGTTTGTGATAGATAGACAGATGTACCATGTGATCAACCATACTATTAGATGTTGTTATACATTGCTGATCACAATACATTTCACATTGTTTTAGCTTTTGAATGATGCCGCCTCACATAATAGGTAAGCAGGTGAAAATTGCCCCTGATTGGAAGATATATAACATTGTAATAAAAGCCGGCTTTTGCTTAGATCACTTTCCACAAAGAAATTTTGTATCATGGGGCCAAAGGTTGTTTCACAGAGATTAAATAAAAAAAAAGAATTAAAAAAAAACAAGTTAAATCAATAAAATACTTATTTGCATATTGTTGTTGGCACTCCGTCGCTTACGACGTCGAGGGTTCCAGTTGATCCGATCAACGGAACAGCCTGCTCGTGAAATTAAC
>NC_069008.1:1398448-1400320 GCF_001194135.2 Octopus bimaculoides
GTAAGAGTGAGAGAAAGTTGTGGTGGAAGAGTACAGCGGGGTTCGCCACCATCCCCTGCCGGAGCCTCGTGGAGCTTTTAGGTGTTTTCGCTCAATAAACACTCACAACGCCCGGTCTGGGAATTGAAACCGCGATCCTATGACTGCGAGTCCGCTGCCATAACCACTGGGTCGTTGCGCCTCCACTCTTATTTGCATATATAACCTACATATTTCTTGACAGCTTGCTTGATTAATGAGTTAATGACTTGTGAAGCACGATATATTTTAATATTGTAATGTGTTTTAAAGAAAATTCTGAATCCTTTTCAAAAGTTTTATGAATAAGCTACATAGGAAAAGCTGAATAGAATTGTTCCAGTGTGTATAATTAAATTGAAATTATACACACAGCATGGAGTGGAAAAGTTTTTGTTTACTTAGAAAATACATTGTAACATCAAGATATTCACTAATTAATGTTATGTTAATTTATTTATGTATGCATGCATACAAAAGTCTTCATGTATTTGTACGTGTGTGTGTGCACGTGTGTGTATATATACCTACTACATACATATCTGTGTGTGTGTGTGTGTGTGTGTGTGTTGTGTGTATGTGTGTTTGTGTGGCTGTGTAGTAAGAAACTTGCTTCACAAACACAAGGTTCTGGGTTCAGTCCCACTGCGTGGCCCCTTGGGCAAGTGTCTTCTACTATAGCCTCAGACCAACGAAAGCCTTCTGAGTGGATTTGGTGGAGAGAAACTGAAAGAAGCCCTTCATACACACGCACACACACACATATATGTATATGCATATACATAAGCAATAATATGAGAGGTTTTGGTATCCAGAAGACCCAAAAGGTAGGTAAGGCTATGTAAGGGCTATGGACGGACTGCTGTTAGACTCCCGGTTCGATAATAGTATGAGTGGGGAGTCTAACGTGGGTCTTGTATGAGTGCATTTATGTTAAGTAAAATAAGGCAACAAAGCCAAGACAGATAGATAAGCAAGATCCAATAGGAATGGAAATAAAACTATAAAAAGCATTATAAAAATTATAAAATTATATATAAATAAAATAGGTGCAGGAGTGGCTGTGTGGTAAGTAGCTTGCTTACCAACCACATGGCTCCGGGTTCAGTCCCACTGCGTGGCACCTTGGGCAAGTGTCTTCTACTATAGCCTCGGGCCGACCAAAGCCTTGTGAGTGGATTTGGTAGACGGAAACTGAAAGAATC
The DNA here is from genome assembly GCF_001194135.2 of Octopus bimaculoides. Lineage (NCBI taxonomy): Eukaryota > Metazoa > Mollusca > Cephalopoda > Octopoda > Octopodidae > Octopus > Octopus bimaculoides. The sequence continues at coordinate 1,399,672 of NC_069008.1, forward strand.
CCGTCGTATATATGTATATATGTATGTATGTGTGTGTATATGTTTGCGTGTCTGTGTTTGTCCCCATTAACATTGCTTGACAACCGATGCTGGTGTGTTTCCTAAAGGCGGTGCTCCAGCATGGCCGCAGTCAAATGACTGAAACAAGTAAAAGAGTAAAAATAAAAATTCATTCAGTTTTAACACATATTGTGATAAACATAAATAAAAGTGAGTTTTTTAAAAAATTGGCTGATTTCACTGGGACCCCCTGTATATGGGAGCACAAATATCTTATAAGTAATTAGGGCCTCTATGGGCCTTAACCTAGCTTTCCCTCATACTGTATATTACAATCTACTAAACACCATAATGTCATGTCTTACATGCACACACACATATATATACACATAGGGCCCCTGGACTGGCTCTTGTGCGGGTGGCACATAAGATGTACCATCTTGAGCGTGACCGTTGCCAGTACCGCCTGACTGGCCTTGTAGGGTTTTCGAGCGAGATCGTTGCCAGTGCCCCTGGCTCTTGTGCAGGTGGCACATAAAAGACACCATTTCGAGCGTGGCCGTTTTCGTGCGGGTGACACGTAAAAGCACCCACTACACTCTTGGAGTGGTTGGCGTTAGGAAGGGCATCCAGCTGTAGAAACTCTGCC
>NC_069008.1:1404736-1409992 GCF_001194135.2 Octopus bimaculoides
ATATATATGGGTGTGTGTGTGTGTATGTATTGGGTGCAACAAGGCTGGCCCTTCAAAATACTGGTACTACTCATTTTCGCCAGTTGAGTGGACTGGAGCACTGTGAAATAAAGCGTCTTGCTCAAGGAAATCAAACTCTTGCTGGGAATTGAACTCATGACTTTACAATCGTGAGCCTAGTGCCCTAACCACTAAGCCACATACCTTCACACACACATACACATGCGCACACACGCAAATGCACACACACGCAAATGCACACACATGCAAATGCACTAACACACACACATACTCACACATTTATATATATATATATATATATATATATGGATATATACATACATACATATATATATATATATATATATGTATTTTGTATCCATATCTACATATATGTGTGTGTATTTTGTATATGTATATATATATATGTGTGTGTGTGTGTGTGTGTGTGTATATATGTATATACACAGATACAAAATACACACACACACACACATATATGTGCAGAGACACACATCTGTCTCCTCACCATTAACAAAAGGTCACAAAGATTTATGGTCACCTCCTGTTATATTTGCAGAGAACTCTTCATGGATGCCGTACCAATGCTCGGAACCGTGGCCTCGGTTGACTTCATGACATCAAAGATCCTTAACGGGGCCGTTCCACATCACAGAGAGATTCTGTGGATAGCGTCCTTTCCCTTTATTTCGAACCCAAAGAAGACTATGCTGGAAATCATGAGAGTAAGTTTCCTTTTCTTTCTTTCTTCCTTCCTTCCTTCCTTTCTTTTCTTCTTTCCTTCTTTCTTCCTCTCTTTTTTTCCTTTCTTTCCTTCTTTCTTTCTTTCTTCCTTCCTTCCTCTTTTTTCTCCTTCCTTCCTTTCTTTCTTCCTTTCATTCTTTCTTTCTTTCTTTCTTCCTTTCTTTCCTTCTTTCTTCCTTCCTTTCTTTCCTTCTTCCTTCCTCTCTTGTTTCTCCTTTCTTCCTTCCTCTCTTTTTTCTCCTTTCCTTCTTTCTTTCTTCCTTCCTCTCTTTTTTCTCCTTTCCTTCTTTCTTTCTTCCTTTCTTTCCTTCTTCCTTTCTTCCTCTCTTTTTTCTCCTTTCTTTCTTTCCTTCCTTCTTTCTTCCTTTCTCCTTTCTTTCTTTTGTTGTTGTTGTTGTTCCATCTTCTATCTTCTACTTGCTTCAGTGATTAGACTGCGGCCATGCTGGGGCATTGACTAGAATCTGATGTGATCAGCCTGGTGTGCTTTTGATCAGGTGTCAGAAGATATGGCACCTGGCGAGCAGAAACTTCCATCAAAGCTTTGTGAGCATATTTGGGAGATGCAAAATTAAAAGAAGCCTGTCCTGTATATATATATATAGATGCAGGAATGGCTGTGTGGTAAGTAGCTTGCTTACGAGCCACATGGTTCCAGGTTCAGTCCCACTGCGTGGCACCTTAGGCAGGTGTCTTCTACTATAGCCTCGGGCTGACCAAAGCCTTGTGAGTGGATTTGGTAGACGGAAACTGACAGAATCCTGTCGTATATATGTATATATGCATGTGTGTATATGTTTGTGTGTCTGTGTTTGTCACCCCGCCATCACTCGACAGCCGATGTTGGTGTGTTTATGTCCCCATTATTTAGCAGTTCGGCAAAAGAGAACGATAGAATAAGTACTAGGCTTACAAAGAATAAGTCCTGGGGTCGATTTGATTCGACTAAAGGCGGTGCTCCAGCATGGCCAAAGTCAAATGACTGAAACAAGTAAAAGAGTGAAAGAGTATATATAGTTTGAATTTACAGAAAACAAAAGACGAAGGCAGGTGAAGGAACAGAAAGCAGGTCTATTGGTTTAATGCTCAGGAAGAATGAAAAAGTCTTTGATGTTTCGAGCCTAAGCTCTTCATCAGAAAGGATTAAGAGGCAAAACAGTGGAAGCTCAATGAAAAAAAACTGGGAAGAGAAAAAAAAATGTGCAGGGATTAACAGTTCAACATGATGAAATGGCCGGAAGAAAGAGGCTGAGTGAAAGGGAGATAATAACAGTGACCCAACTGAACTAGGGTGTGCAAACATGTATGTGTATGTGAGAATGGTTTATATGAGTGTGTATGTGTGTGAATGGGAGTGAGTGCCTGAGTATGCATGTGTGGGCGAGCTGAAAATTATGTAGCTGATATTTTCTTATTCCCATACATAATATTATGCATATAAAATATATCCCACTCAACAATATTGTTCTGTGACCTAGAAACTTGAACAAAAACAATATAAAAGATCTTTGAAAGCATTAAAAAAATACTCTAATATTCATGCCTCATTTACAAGAGAGAAGAGAAAAATGATTGTGGAAAATTTCAAATAACATATTGTTTTAGTACCACTATGTATCTGTCTATGTATCTATCTATTTATCAATCTGTCTATCTAGCTGTCTGTCTGTCTATCTATGTGTCAATCAATTTATCTATCTATCTATCTATCTATCTATCTATCTGTCTATCTATTTATCTATCTATCTATCCATCTATTTATCTATCCATCTGTCTATTTATCTATCTATCTGTCTATTCATCTATCTATCTATCTATTCATCTCTCTATCTATCTATCTATCTATCTATCTATCTATCAATTTATCTATCTATTTATCTATCTATCTATCTGTCTGTGTCTATCTATCTCACTATCTATCCATATCTGTCTGTCTGTCTACATCCCCATAACTTAGCAGTTCGGCAAATGCAATCAACAGAATAAATACTAGGCTTTAAAAAAAAAAGTTCTGGGGTCGATTTGTTCAACTAAAACACTTCAAGGTGGTGCTCCAGCATGGCCACAGTCAAATGATTGAAATGAGTAAAAGAATAAAAGAAATCATAGAAGTATAACCAATTTCTTGCAGATAAATTTTAATGACAAAATCTTATATGGAACCCCAAGGGCCATATGCTCCCCCGTTGTGGACCCCTGATGTATATCTATCACTCACCCTCAACTGCTCCTACTCTCACTTACCCTAACTTCATTTGCTCAACTCTAAAGATATAGAGGGCACCGCTTTCTACTGGACTATAAAGATGTGAGGGGTCACACTCTGCTCAGTGTATCACTTTGTTGCCACATTCACACTTTCACTCACACTCACTCCACCACTCTCACTCTACATTGTTGCAGTAAATGCTGGATGGGAGAGATAAGATGGGTAACACTCTATTCAGAGTATGGTCCCTGTCTTCTTTCACTCTCTGTCCCATCACTTACACTCACTTCCATCACTCACACTTGCTTCCCCAACACACTCACACCCTTTCACTTGCACTTGACCTCTCAAGTCACACTCCACTCATTCTCCCCATTTCCACTTCTTTCATTTACACTCACTACCTCCATTCAAATCTTGCTTCCTCTACTGTCATTCTCTCACTCCCTCCACTCACACTTGATCTATGAAGTCATGCACACTCCAGCCTTTCCCTGAGTGCAGCCACTCTTACTCATAACCTGCACTCTCACTCACAACTACACTCACAACATTCACCTTCACTTCACAACTTCACTCACACTCATAGCTTCACTTACACTCTTCACTCCCACTTACAATCTTTGTTCACACTCAGACTAACACTCTTCATTCATGCTCACACTCTTTACTCATGTTCACACTCACCACCCAAGCTCACACTTTCACTCACACCTTCCACCTTAACTCACCTATTTTCACACTCTCCACTCTCTGTTACAGCCTCTAATCGATGGGACATCTGTGTGGGACAACACCATCCTTGCTGTATCCTCTGTGGTCAACAGCTATTGCCAAGACAACCCTCGATGCGCCGACGACAATGCTGTGAAAGACATCGTTTCTGTTATTGACAAAATAGTAGGGGATTGCAAATGGAAGGAGGAAAAACCATACCAGGTATGTCTACACATCTACAATAATCTTAATTTTAACAAGCTCACTGGCTAATCACAACACCAGCGCCTCTTCTGACATTGTTATTCTGTATATCACTAGTAGGGACAGATTGCTACTATCTCTATTGGTCGAGTGTCCATCACTAATGAAACCCAGGAAGGTAGAAATCACAAGATTCAGTGGTTTCAGCACTGGAGATGGCAGGTATTTATCTCCCCACTAGCAATATAAACAAGAGTGCATTTTAGCCCAAAAGCCAATATGAGAGGTTCTCTCATTATATCTACCACAGTATTGCTTGTTCTAAAAGAATATCCGCATTTAAGTGGGGATAAATATTACCTCTCAGTATTAATACTGTCTCTGTACTAATATATATTTTTTAACGAGCTCATTGATTAATCATGATACCAGTGCCTGTTCTAGCACTGTTATTCTATATATTGCTGGAAGGGAAATGAATCACTGTTATTCCTATTGGTCGAATGTCCATCATCAGCAAGACACTCGACCAATAGAAATATTAATATTGCCTCTGCTGCTAATGTATATTTTTTTAACAAGTTCAATGGCTAATCACAACACCAGCGCCTGTTCTGGTGTTACTGGCAGGCAGATGAGTTACTGCTATCTCTAGTGGTCAAGCGTCCATCATTAACAAGACCAAGGACGGTTGAAATCACATGATCTGGAGGTCTCAGTGCTGGAGATGGCAGAGATTTATCTCCCCACTAGCAATATAAGCAAGAATGCATTTTGCACCAAAAGTTGATATGAGGCTTTCTCTCATGACAACTCCGACAGTATCGTTTGTTCTAACAGAACATCCAAGTTCAAGTGAAGATAAACATTACTTCACAATATTAATACTGCCTCTGTCGCTAATATGTATTTTTTAACGAGCTCATTGATTAATCACAATACTAGTGTTTGTTCTGGTATTGTTTATTCTATATATTGCTGGCTGGGAATTGAATCACTACTGCCACTAGCAGTCAAGTGTCCATCATTGACAAGGCCAAAGGAGGTCGAAATCACGGTCTCTGGTGGTCTTGGTGCTGAAAGCAGCAGGGATTTGTCTCCATTAGTGATATAAACAAGAGTGCATTTTGTACCAGAAAGCCAATATGGCAGCTTCTTTCGTATTCACTGCTACCAACACCACCACCATCACTACCACCACTACTGTCACCACCACCACCACCACAACCAACACCACCACCATCACCATCACTGCAACCACAGCCACCACTACCACCACCACCACCACCACCACCACCACGGCCACCAGCTGTAGAGTCAACATATTGATTATCTGTTGTTTTATTATTCTCTCCTCAGTA
>NC_069008.1:1410002-1410856 GCF_001194135.2 Octopus bimaculoides
AAGAGTGCATTTTGTACCAGAAAGCCAATATGGCAGCTTCTTTCGTATTCACTGCTACCAACACCACCACCATCACTACCACCACTACTGTCACCACCACAACCACCACAACCAACACCACCACCATCACCATCACTGCAACCACAGCCACCACTACCACCACCACCACCACCACCACCACCACGGCCACCACCTGTAGAGTCAACATATTGATTATCTGTTGTTTTATTATTCTCTCCTCAGTACAGACCCCGTCAGCCAATGAGAGGTCCGCCCTCAAGAGCGATCCTCTATGCGCTGAAAGCCCTCGGAAACATCGGAAGATCCGAATCGATTGGAAGAACTCTGACTCGATGTTTCACCATTTCCACAAATCCAGTTGATGTTCGACTTGCAGCCATTGATGCATTCCGGAGAGTTCCGTGTGAAGCCAGTGTAAGTATACATACATACGCACAAACATATATACATACATATATATAAAAATGTATACATACATACATACATATATAAGTATGTATGTATGTGTCTATATATATATATATATAAGAGGTAGGCCCAGGAAGACCTGGGCTGAGGTGGTGAGGCAAGACCTTCGTACATTGGGCCTCACCGAGGCGATGACTACTGACCGAGACCTTTGGAAATGTGCTGTGCGTGAGAAGACCCGGCAAGCCAAGTAAGATCGTTGCCAGTGCCCCTGGACTGGTTCTTGTGCGGGTGGCACATGAGATGCACCATTTTGAGCGTGGCCGTTGCCAGTACCGCCTGACTGGCTCCTGTAGGGTTTTCGAGCGAGATCGTTGCCAGTGCCCCTGGACTGGCTTGTGCGGGTGGCACATAAAAGACACCAT
>NC_069008.1:1411536-1414756 GCF_001194135.2 Octopus bimaculoides
CCCAACCTTCTCTCACTCTTTCTTCTTGTTTCTAGAGTAATGCTGCGATGGACTGGCGTCTCGTCCAGCTGGGGGGGGGGCACATACACCATAGAAACTGGGAAACCGGGCCCATGAGCCTGGCTAGGCTTTAAAAGGGTGCATAAATAAAATGATATATATACATATATATATATAAGACAGAAGACCTTCTTTAGTCATGAATAACTATGAATAACAGAAGCCCAAATCTGGACAAGGTTGTTTATGGAAGACCAGCAGTTGCCCTTGCAGACCAGCCTCTTCCCTCCATGTCACCAGTGGCACCAGTGACATCACAACCCATTTCTACAGATAGATAGATAGATAGATAGATAGATAGATAGATGGATAGACAGATAGATAGATAGATAGATAGATAGATAGACAGACAGATAGACAAGTAGACAGACAGATAGACAAGTAGATAGACAGGTAGATAGATAGATCGATCGATAAATAGATAGATAAATAGAAAGACAGAGAGACAGACAGACAGACAGATAGATAGATAAATAGATATGTAAATAGAAAGATAGATAGATAGATAAACAAACAGACAGACATACAGATTGATAGATAGGCAGACGGATAGATAGACAGATAAGCAGATAGATAGATAGGTAGATAGACAGTTAGATAAAGAGACAGATAGGCAGACAGACAGACAGATATAGCAATACAGATAAAATATTTATTTGACTGGTTTTTGTTTCCTCCCACTACAAGATTTGACTGATATTTCTATCAAAGTTTTTATTCTCTTTCTCTTCCCTCAGAGAACAGACTTGGAATATTTGTTCGACGATGTCTCGGAAGACTCAGAGATTCGCATCAATGCGTATCTAGCACTCATGAAATGTCCGACAGAGAGACTGCTCACCAAAATCCACAAGTCCCTGCTCTCGGATAAGTCCAACCAAGTAAAGTCTTTCATTCTGTCTCACCTGAAAAACCTGAAGACAACATCCGACCCCCACTTCCAAAACATCCGTACGATCCTCGAAGACCATGATCTGGGCACAGACTCCTCCGGAAGTGACATGGATGTCCGAAAGTACTCCCGCAACTATGAAGGTTCTATGTTCTTTGATAGCATTGGCGCCGGAGCTAAGGTCGATTCCAATGTCATTTTCTCGTCCAAGTCATTTGTGCCACGTTCCGGCAACGTGAATTTGACCCTAGATATTTTTGGACAGGCTGTCAACCTCCTGGAGCTCGGGGGACGTATCGAAGGGTTGGAGTACTTCCTTGAATCCTATTTCGGACCAAGTGGACACCTGAAGAGCAAATCTGGTTCAGACTCAAATTCTAGGTTTCCAATTCCTGGAATTGATGACAAGGTAATGTGGAGAATGTTATTGTCGTTGTTGTTGCTGTTGTTGTTATTGAGTTTGTTGTTGTTTCTATTGTTATTGTTCCTGTTGTGGTCGTCTGCTGTTGCTGTTGTCAGATGTTGTTATACATCGCTGATCACAATGTGCTTTCAACTCTTTCTTGATTGCCCCATTCTTTTCTACCAAATTGCTTCCTTGCTTCTTTGCTTGCTTGCGTCACACTCTTGCTTGATGTAGCTGGGTTCATTCCAAGTTTGTGGTCCCAGAGACATTATCATGCATAGAGACAATCAGGTCAACCAGTGTCCCCATCATCACTTCCTCCAAGGTGATGTCAAGCTTCTCGAGATCTTCCCCAATCACGGGCAAGTTTCTGTTACTATAGCCTTGGGTCAACTAAAGCCTTGTAAGTGAGTTTGGTACATGGAAACTGAAAGAAGCCTGTCATGTATATATATATATATATATATATATATACACATATAGATATATGCATATGTGTGTATGTATATACCTATGTGTGTGTCTTTGTGTCTGTGTGTGTACATCCCTGTAACTTAGTGGTTCAAGAAAAAGAGACCGAGAGAATAAATACTAGGCCTGAAAAAGAATAAGTTCAAGGTGCTCCAGCATGGCCACAGTCAAATGACTGAAACAAGTAAAGCAATAAAAGAATATATATATATATATATGCGCATGTGTGTATGTGAGGTGGGGGGGGTAACTCTGTGATGGACAGGTGACCCATTCAGGTGACCCATTCAGGGAAGGAGTGAAGGACAGGTGACCCATTCTCTCAGCCACATTATGTGTCACAGAAATAGGGGTCTGTTCCAATTTAAAGTACCTGTATGCATGAAACTAACCCTTAACTTAGAAATATTGTTTTCATGTGATTTCTGTATTATTCTTGTTTCTCTTTTTTCTGCACCACCACCACCACCAATTCACGCCATGCAGTATAAACCAAAGATCGACAAGCTTCAAGGGTCAGCATACTTCAGGCTCTTTGGAAATGAACTTGGCTATTGGCGAATGAACGACGCTCCATCGACTTCCTGGCTCAAAGACATTAACATCAATAAACTGATGCAACAGTTTGTCAAAGAAGGCAAGACCTCGTTCAGTAAAAGTGCCATGCTTCTTGACATGAAGATGATCGTGCCCACATGCGTTGGGCTCCCGTTAAATCTCAGCTTTGCTGCGACAAGTTCTGTGAAGTTGGAAGCAATGGGCAAAATTGAAATGCCTTCATTTAAGAATATAGAAATCGTTGGAAGCCTGAGTCCAAGGTAAACTTTTCCAAATGTTTTTATTATTATCTTTTTTCTTTTCACTTGTTTCAGTCAATTGACCCCCCAGTGTTTCACTGGTACTTAATTTATTGACCCTGAAAGGATGAAAGGCAAAGTCAACCCTGGTGGAATTTGAACTCAGAATGTAAGGACAGAAGAAATGCCACAAAGCATTTTGCCCAGTGTGCTAATGATTCTGCCAGCTTACCACCTTATGTTATATTAATAATAATAATAATAATAATAATAATAATAACAATAACAATAACAACAACAACAACAACAACAAAAATAATAATAATAATAATAATAATAATAATAATAATAATAATAAACCTATATAAACTGGAAGCTATGCCAACACTATGGAATAACAACAGAAAAAAGATGGTATAAACACACGCCAGAAAAGGTCACAGAACATGAGAAAGCAACCATACTCTGGGATATGCCAATACACACAGATAGAGAAATTAAGGCCAATAGGCCAGATATAGTTGTTAAAGATCATGAAGAAAAAAAATGCTTTCTAATTGATGTATCAATACCAGCAGATGACAATGTTTCTCT
>NC_069008.1:1415104-1416657 GCF_001194135.2 Octopus bimaculoides
ACCACAGCACATACCCAAGGCGCACAGAGCTGCGCTCGGTAGTGAAGTGAAAGCACGTTATAAAAATAAAACTACTGAACAATAATATTAATAATAATAATAATAATAATAATTATAATAATAATAATAATAATAATAACAATAATAATACTGATGGTAAAATTTAAATGACATCTCAGTACAGATAGTATCATTTCCTGAATAAATAAAATTTCATTTAGAATAAAAAGCAGAAACGTATAAATGTGCTCAACAGCTGTTTCATTGACGTTAAACATGATTATTTATATGTACAGAATTTCATTGCTATCTTCTGATACCTGATAATTCATATTTTGTTAACCATAATTAAAATATCTCATTATCTCTCTCTCGTTAGTGCTGCAATCGATGTCACCGGTGAAATGAGTGTAGATGCATTTGCCTCAAAGGCAGGCGTACGGGTGTCGACAGTGGCCCACACCAACACAGCGGCAAAGGTGACATTCAGCATGAAAGACAGGCAAATTGTGATGTCGTCCTTAGAACTGCCAAAGAAGAAAATGGAAGTGATTAACGTGAAGTAAGTTTAAAAGCAAGCCATCTTTGTCTTTGTCATCACCACTGTCATCAGCTTCATCATCATCATCATTGTCATCATCAACACAGACGCAAATGTCCTTGTCATCATCATCACCATCATGCATGCCCCTGGACGTTGCCAGTGCCCCTGGACTGGCTCTTATGCAGGTGGCACATAAAATACACCATTTTGAGCGTGGCCGTTGCCAGTACCGCCTGACTGGCCTTCGTGCCAGTGGCACGTAAAAGCACCCACTACACTCTCAGAGTGGTTGTCATTAGGAAGGGTATCCAACTGTAGAAACTCTGCCAAATTAGATTGGAGCCTGGTGTTGCCATCCGGTTTCACCAGTCCTCAGTCAAATCGTCCAACCCATGCTAGCATGGAAAACGGACGTTAAACGATGACGATGATGATGATGATGATGATATATATATAACTAATTTAGAGACGAACCACCACTCAGTCAACTCAGAACTCAAATCTATGCTGTGAGGCATATACCATCTTAATGTATGTAAGATTTTAATCAAAAATTTAAATTAAATAATATATTACATAAATCAATCATATAAATCGTATAAATAAATCATAGAAATATCAATTTAAAAAAATTTTAAAATCAAATTCATAAAAATGGACTGCCACGTTATATTGGCAAATAATTTTTACTCTCTCTCTATATATATATATAAAAGGAAAAATTCAGTTGTCACTAATTGTGACTTAGGGTGGTGGGTAGCATCTATACTGCTAGAAATAAGAGTTAAAACCCTTAGTGCTGCAAGAAAGCACATTTTCATATACTGACAGGGGAGATAACTGCCCCATAAGCGAAACTAGATTACTAGACTAGACTAGTTTTGCCTGTAAAATTTCAGACTTGTCAGTAGTGACTTCTCCATCACCAAATGGTTTGTCTAAATCCAGACTGACAGTATATATTATGATAGCTGCCTTCATTATATATATATATATATATATACATATA
>NC_069008.1:1416667-1418348 GCF_001194135.2 Octopus bimaculoides
TATATATATATATATATATATATGGTGGTTGTCTACTCCTTATACAGAGTCTGCCCCCCTCCTGCACCTACACCTTAGAAGCATCATGGCATCTGATGTGGCTTTTTAAACTAGGCAATGTATTGAAAAGACACCCACACAGATTGCATATCTGCTGTGGCCCATCATGAGCTGCAGTTAAGTTTTGATCTTTGTGGATCTTAAAATGCTTTTTGAGGCCTCCATTAGATTTGCAGACCTTATGGCATACACAAGTCATTTAGCTTAACGGTAGAGCTCTTAACCGGTGTCTGAAGAGTACAGGTTCGATTCCTGTAGCTGTCTGCTGACAACTTTTACCCATCTTATAAATTTACGTTTTTCACTATGATATAAATATATATCTTCTGTAAAATTTTCCTTCCTTAGGTCTGATTTCTTCATTGTCCATCGAAAAACCGAAGAGAAGCAGAAGATGATCCAGAAGAATTCAGTGAACAAGTCAAGGTGCACAAGTGCAGCCTTTGGCAAGATCACCGGCCTAGAGGTGTGCATGCAAGTGCAATATTCCAATGCATCAATGGAGAAGCAATCACCGTTCTTCCCACTGACTGGACCTGTGGTCTTGAAGCTGGATGTCTCCAACAAAGATTTACCAAAAGGATATCGTATGGAAGCCAAACTTATACAGGTATGTTTGGAGGTATGTTTATGCGACCCTTGAAGAAAATGGGAAAAAAACAAAGGAACTCTGTGACCTTTTGCCATGTGATGGGTTCTGTATCTGCATGGCTGCTGTGTGTGCGTGTGGCCAAGACATTTGGTTCCAAACTAGGGGAGTCTTGGGTTGTATACTACTTTGGGCAAAGTGTCTTTGTTTTTATAGTTTGAAGCTGACTGGTGCCATGTGAATGAATTTGGGCAATGGAAACTGTGTGGAAGCCCATCATGTGTGTGTGTAGAAGTGTATGTGTGTGTATGTATACTTGTATGTATATATGTATGTACGTATGTGTGTAAGTATTATGTATGTATGCTGAATGTATGTATGTATGTATGTATGCTTGTATGTATGTATGTATGTGTGTGTGTATGTATATATGTATGTGTGTATGTATGTTTGTATGTATGTATGTATGTATGTATTATGCAAGTGTGTGTTTATTTGTATGTATGAATGTATGCTTGTAAGTATGTATGTATGTTTGCATGTATGCATGCATGTATGTATGTACATGTGTATGTATGTATGTATGTATGTGTGTCCATATGTATGTATGCTTGAATGTATGTATATATGTATGTATGTATGTATGTACATATGTATATGTGTGCACATATGAATGCGTGAATGTATGTATGTATGTATGCATGTATATATATATGTATGTATGTATGTATGTATGTATGTATGTACATATGTATATATGTGTGCACATATGAATGCTTGAATGTATGTATGCATGTATATGGATGGTCTCTTGTGTTTTTCTAGACTCTCGAAAAGGCAGCAAGCTAGCAGACTCCCTGGCATTGCTCCCTGGCATTGCTTCCAGATTTACTTTCTGAGTTCAAATCCCACAAAGCTCAGCTGTGCCTTTTAGACTTTCAGTGATTGATAGGATAAGTACCATTTGAGCTTTGGGGGTGGGAGTCGATATAATCGATTAGACCCACCCTAACCCCCACCCCCACCCCCAGC
>NC_069008.1:1421827-1422717 GCF_001194135.2 Octopus bimaculoides
ATATATATATATATATATATATATATATATATATATATATATATATATAGAGAGAGAGAGAGAGAGAGAGATAGATAGATAGATGGCCCTATATATGTGTGTATGTAAGTACGTATCTGTGTATCTGCGTATGTATGCATGAACATATGCAAGCATGTATGAGTATATACATATATACATGCTTATATGCAGTTATGCATGTATAAATGCATCATCTATACACACACACACATTTATATATTTCTCAATCCGATCATTAGATAGTTAGCTCCCAATTTTGTAAATATTGTCCGAATTTGTTAGTCGTGTATCCATTTTTATTTTCCTCTTGCAGTTTCCGCCGAAAGAGTCAAGAAGACCTACAGATCGTTCATTAACTTCCGTCTAAACGAGAAACGATACTCAGCTGACACCAATTTTGCTGCAACGCCGAAAGGACGAGGGACTGTATATTCAGGACGAGTGGGCATCATGCTTCCATCCCGAGATCCCATCAAACTGACTTCACAAGTAATTTACAATCCTGGAGTGAAAATGGGTTTTTTATTCGGAGCTGAAAATGTCTTCACAAGCAAAGTTCAAGCATCTAGTAAGTAGTTCCACTTTTTGTACAAGGTGTAATGATACGACACTTAGAAAGGCTTCCATAGGTCAAAATTCACTGTATAGATAGTGTTTTGGTCCTTTCTCAAAACCCAACAAATATACATATACATATATATATATATATATATATATATATATTTAAATGGAATAATTATGAATTTTTCCCTTATGGGGTTTTTCACGCTGACTACTTGATAAATTCTTATAAAGATTTTATCCTATTTTTAAATATATATATATTTATATGTATATGTATATATATATGTAAATATATATATATATAT
>NC_069008.1:1423011-1427965 GCF_001194135.2 Octopus bimaculoides
TTATTCTTTTATTTGTTTCAGTAATTTGACTGCGGCCATGCTGGAGCACCGCCTTTAGTTAAGCAAATTGACCCTAGGCCTTATTATTTGTAAGCCTAGTACTTATTCTATTGGTCTCTTTTGCTGAACCGCTAAGTTACGGGGACGTAAATATACCAGCATCGGTTGTCAAGCGATGTTGGAGGGACAAACACAGACACACAAAGATATAACTTGTGGAGGTGCATGGCTTAGTTGTTAGAATGTTGGACTCATGATTGTAAGATTGTGGTTTCAATTCCTTGACCAAGCAACGCATTGTGTTCTTGAGCAAAACATTTCATTCCACATTGATCCAGTCCACTCAGCTGGCAAAAATGAGTAACCCTACAACAGACTAGCATCCCATCCAGGTGAGGAATATATATGGGAGAATTTACGAAAAAAAAACAACAGACGAAGACAGGTGGTGTAAACAACAAATGGATGTATTGGTATAACGCTTGGGAATAGAGAAAGTCTTTAACGTCTCAAGCCTACGCTCTTCAACAGAAATGAACACAGAAAGAAATAAGGAGAGAAACAAGGAGAGAAAAAAATATAAATGTAGTGGTCAGCGATCTATCATGGCGAGGAATATATATGCCATGGAACTAGAAAACCAGTCCTTATGGGTCTGTATGACTTGGGAAGTTGACTTAACCTGTATTGCACTTTGCCTCATCGCCTCCATTTTCTTTTGTTTTAGCTCTGGTAATCTTCAACAAGAAGAAAATGGAGAACACCCTCAAGTTCAACCTCAAATCTCCAAAGCTGACCTTGAAAGGCAAGGGCAACATGCAACTAAAAAGTGCATACTTTGGTGCACACTTAGAATGCAACTACGTACTATACAAACACAAGGACAAGATAATCTTCGATGCAAAGCTTCGGGATGAGAGTAACCCTGGTGCCATGAGATACAGAGCCAACTTGTGAGTTTCGTATTGTCTTTTTTTTCTTTTAACTTTTAGTCAAGAATAAAGGGCAACCCTTATCCACCTTTGAACCTTTACAGGGTCCCCAGCTTATCTTTGATGCAAAACTTTCCAATGTGAGCAACCCTGGATTCCATGTGATGCAAGGCCAATCTATGGGATATTTTTTTTGTTTTCTTCTTTAACTTTTCAGTTGAGAGGGAAAGGCAGCCCTTATCCCTGTATGTGCCTTTATAGGGTTTCTGACTTATCTATGATACAATACTTTGTGATGAAAGTAAACCTGATCTCATGTGATATAGGGCCAGCCTATGGGATATTATTTGTTGTGTTATTTTAGTTTCCAATCAAGAGAGAAGGGCAGCCCTTATTCCACAATTAGCCTTTACAACGTCCCCAGTTCTTCTTTGACGCAAAACTTTGCAATGAGAATAACCTTGGATTCTATGTGATAGAATCCAACACCTTTAGTCAAGCAAATCGACCCCAGGACTTATTCTTTGTAATCCTAGTGCTTATTCTATCGGTCTCTTTTCTTGAACCGCTAAGTTACAGGGACGTAAACACACCAGTAACGGTTGTCAAGCAATATCGGGGGGGGGGGGGAACACAGACACACAAACATATACATATATATATATACATATATACGACGGGCTTCTTTCAGTTTCCGTCTACTAAATCCACTCACAAAGCTTTGGTCGGCCCAAGGCTATAGTAGAAGACACTTGCCCATGGTGCTACGCAGTGGGACTGAACCTGGAACCATGTGGTTGGTAAGCAAGCTACTTACCACACAGCCACTCCTGCGTCTGGACTTAATGTAATCAAGTAGCACCCACCCCTGATATTTCAGGCTTTTTATGCCTATAGTAGAAAGGGTTAGGGTTAGGGTTAGGGTTAGGGTTAGGGTTATTGTTTTCATCATTGTTTTTATTAAGGCGGTGAGCTGGCAGTGTTGTTAGTGCACTGAATTAAATGCTTAGCGGTATTTGACCAGTGAAACACTGGGGTCGACTATACTCCACCACCAAATTTCATGCCAGAAAGGATTATTATTATTATTAATGTGACAAGAATCATTAGCACGCTGGGCGGAATGCTTAGTGGTATTTCGCCTGCCATTACGTTCTGAGTTCAAATTCCGCCGAGGTCAACTTTGCCTTTCATCCTTTCGGGATTGATAAATTAAGCGCAAGTTGAACACTGATGTTGATGTAATCGACTCGTCCCCTCCCCTCAAAAAATTGCTGACCTTGAGGCAAAATTTTAAACCATTATTATTATTAGTACTACTACTACTACTACTTTTCTACTCTAGGCACAAGGCCTGAAATTTTGGGGGAGGGGGCCAGTTGATTAGATTGACACCAGTACGCAACTGGTACTTAACTTATTGACCCCGAAAGGATGAAAGGCAAAGTCGACTTTAGTGGAATTTGAACTCAGAACGTTAAGACAGACGAAATACAGCTAAGCATTTTGCCCGGTGTGCTAACGATTCTACCAGCTCACCGCCTTGTAGAAGTATTACTACTAAAGCAGTAAGATGGCAGATTCCTTAACATGTCAGGCAAAATGCTTAAAAACATTTCATCTGCCTTTATGTTCTGAGTTCAAATTCGGCTGAGGGAGGTCAACTTTGCCTTTCATCTTTTTGTCTTTTTTTTTAAACACTACCTCAACTGTGACCACCACCAACAACGTTCTCTGTTGTAGGAGTTTTACGAGTCAGATGAGCCCCAAAAGAAATGTACTCATTAAGGGTAAATTCAACAGAAACAGCAAACGCATTGAGACTACAATGGATTTACAGCTTGGGCAAAAGGACCCAGAAATTCTACAGACGCAGGTTATTGTCAATCATAACTTTGCTAAAAAAGAAAAGACCCTTAATTATTTTATGAAAATTAAAGATGAAAAAAGGGTAAGTTTCTTTTGTTTATTTAAAAAAAAAATTTTTATGTATCCTTTTTTAGCCGTTGCTTCTGTGGATATTGGATTATATATCACATGAAGGTGACAAGCCTTTCATCCTTTTGGGTCGATAAATTAAGTACCCGTGAGACAGTGGGGTCGATATAATCAACTAGTCCCCACCCCACAGATCTGGGGGTCTTGTGCCTATAGTAGAAAGGATTATTATTATTATTATTATTATTATTATTATTATTATTAATGAGTGAGAGAGCAGTGCATGCCATCAAAGTGACACTGGGGTAAAATATACGAAGCCCAGTATACCCATCATGATTACCCGTCTGATAAGGGTACACCAGACACATGCATCACAACCATATGTACGTGACATGGTGATCTCATATTATCATTATTATTATTATTATTATTATTATTATTATTATTATTATTATTTGCCTTTCATCCTTTCGGGGTTGATAAATTAAGTACCAATGAAACACTGGGGGTCAATGTAATCAACCAGTCCCCACTCACAAAATTTCAGGACTTGTGCCTTTAGTAAAAAGGGTTATTATTATTATTTAAGACATCACACAGTATCCAATATCGTGATGTTGTTGGTTGAAGATATTTTGTCTGTGAGGGGTTTGTACTGCTTGTCAAGTCGCAAGAACCTCAGGCAGACAATACTTGACACAATATGCATGCAGTTCTGAGTAAAGCCGATTTTTGCAATACACCTACATTGTCAGGTATTTCTGAAGTTTCCAGATGTTTCTTCAGGTTGGGTGGTATTGAAGCCAATGCTCTGGTGACAACAGGGGCAACATTTATGTTTGCCTTTCGTAGTTGCCACATCATGGCGATCTCAATTCTCAGGTCTCCATATTTATCAATCTTTTCTCTTTCTTTCATGATAATATACTGATCCCTTAGCACTGCCACATTGATTATTAGGCCTTCTTGTTTGTCCCTCCTAAGGGCTACTATATCTGGCCCTCAATGCTCTAGCACTTTGTCTTCTGGAAGTCAAAGTCCCAGAGGATTTTTGCCTTTCCATTTTCATTATTGTTGTTGTTGCTATATTATGATAAATGTGGAGGCGCAATGGCCCAGTGGTTAGGGCAGCAGACTCGCGGTCATAGGATCGCGGTTTCAATTCCCAGACCGGGCGTTGTGAGTGTTTATTGAGCGAAAACACCTAAAAGCTCCACGAGGCTCCGGCAGGGGATGGTGGCGAACCCTGCTGTACTCTTTCACCACAACTTTCTCTCACTCTTTCTTCCTGTTTCTGTTGTGCCTGTAATTCAAAGGGTCAGCCATGTCACACTTTGTTACGCTGAATCTCCCCGAGAACTACGTTAAGGGTACCACGTGTCTGTGGAGTGCTCAGCCACTTGCACGTTAATTTCACGAGCAGGCTGTTCCGTTGATCGGATCAACTGGAACAATTACAATAAATGTAAACAAACTATTGTTTGTTTTAGAAGCATTGAAATGTGTATTGTAAGATAAAAATAAGACGATAATTTATTTTCAAATGATAAAACAGCAGAGATTGGATAAGATATCCGTACAAAGTGGAAAAATTTGTCAGCAACCAGCCATGTGACATAGCTGGTTGCTAACAAATTTTCCCTCTTTGTATGGATATCTTTTCCAATCTCTGCTGTTCTGTCAGTGTTTATGCGCTTGAAAATAAGTTATCATCTTATTATTATTATTGTTGCTTTTTTTCTTTTCTTCTTTCCTCAAATTTTCTTTCATTTCTTGCTGAGTGTTTTCCGTACACCTAGGGCAGAGAAACTCATTGTATGCATTCCCAGTTTACACACGCAAATTCATAGGTAAAATATGTATTTAAAAAAAAAAAAAAAACTCATGAATGGATGTTGTTTTCACAGCGATAATGCTCTTCTCAGTACATGAGTCGTTCCAGTTAACACGAATTTTTGCACTTCCTGTAGGGATGGTAAGCCTGATATCATTTTCAAATAGGTTTCAGTACCTTTTTTTATCATTCCTAGAGATCCTACAATCACTGTTGTTATTATTATTATTATTCAGTACTTTTATTT
>NC_069008.1:1428019-1431969 GCF_001194135.2 Octopus bimaculoides
GCAGCTCTGTGCGCCTTGGGTATGTGCTGTGGTTTGCTGTGATGCTCTTATGGTTACTGTATTGAAAGTGTTTTGCGTAGGATGTGTGCAGTGCCCAGTAGTGCAATTTTCTGTATGTTATATATATTTGTAAGTCCTGGTGTTTTTGTTATGTATTTGTCTGAATATTTTTTTATTATACCTAAGGCACCTACTATGATAGCAATTGTTTCTGTTTTTAGACTCCACATTCGAGTTATCTCTATTTCCAGGTCTTTGTATTTTGAAAGTTTTTCCATTTCTTTTAGAGAAACATTGTCATCTGCTGGTATTGATACATCAATTATTATTATTATTATTATGTTAATAATACTTTTTTGTTCTTAATTTTAAAGGATCTTGATTTTGAGGTGGATCTCGATCACAACCACCAAGACGGTCTTCTTCTGAACACCATCGCCAGCACGATGAAGATTATGTACGCCAGCGGCAAAAGCATCAAGCTGAACTTCAAGCAAAACGCTCAGAGAGAAAACGACAAAAATAGATCTGGCGGAGTGGGAGATATGAAAAGTTGTAAAACAGTTTTAGAGGTAACACATCTAAAGCAGAAAATGAGCATCAGTTACCAATTCAAGAAAGAATATTTTCGTAACTACGAGAACTCATTGTCCGTGAACTGGTTTGACGGAAAAGAGGTTAGCTTCAAAAATAAATACATACAGCATGATGATGAAGTGATTACCATAAAGAACAACCTGTTATTACCAAATCAGAAACAGATTTCACTTGACTGTTCATTTGCTTTCATTGAGAATCGTTACAAGCTTGGTGGTGCATTTATGGCAGAGGCAGGCGCAATATCACGAGATCAGCACAGTTATGCTTTCGATGGTGATATTTCTTTGAAACACGAATCTTTTGATGCTAACTTTTCGGTTGGCTGGGCTCCGTCGAAGGAGGTGAAGGTGAAGATAAATCGTTCGTTGTACAAGACGAGTAGCAGTACCTCTGCTGTGGTCACACTTGAATTGTTCCTGCCTTTGAAGACCGTGAAACATGTGACCTACACTTGCACTGTCACTTATATGCGTGATTCATTGACAATAAAGTATGAAACGAAATTCAAAGACTTCCATAGTTTGGTGACTTGGAAATGGTATTATAATACACTAAATGTCGAGTACACAGAGACTCGGGATAATAAAGGAAAGAAAAGTTTGGTTCATTATAAACTGGTTAATAACGAGAAAATGTTTAAGTTTTTAACTGAATTGCAAGATAAAGACATTCATTTTCGGCTCAAAACTTCACTGGATAAAGATATTGTGAAAAACTTCCAGTTTGACTTTATATATAACATTAACAATGTTCAAATGCAATCAGATATTCAGGCAGTTCATGACCTGAGAAATTTCAATTTCTTTTCTAATGGTACAGCTCGGATAACAGTAGGGAACAAAGATATTTTCAACTCAATGTATTCTGCCGTGAAAAAATCAGACAAAACTAATATAAAAGGAAATTTTGAGCTGAAAATGCAGAAGAAACATCACAAGGGAAAAACTGAATTTGTGTTAACCAGAGTGAAAGAGGACATTAATGGTAGATTTAGTGTCCATTACAATGATGAACTGATCTGTTCTCTGAGTCAGTCATACAAACATAAACAGGATGATATTTCATCAAAGACTGAAATGGCTTTGTTCACTGGTGAAGTCCTAACCATTAACACAGATGTGAAGCTGTCAAGACGGAAGACACTTCGTTCAGAAATTTTGCTGAAAAGAGCAGATAAGTCAGTAGCAAATATGACAATTGAAAGTTCTTTGAAATATGAAGCATCAAAATCATTAGACGCCAAGTTGCAGATAACCACCAACCATCAATATCTGAATAACTACTTCACACATTTAGTCTATCGAAAGAAGAAAGACGTTGACAAGGTAACCAGCAAAATGAATATATTTGGTACCAAAATAAATACTGTGGCATCATTGGAAGGTAGTGACTGGTTAAAAAAATCATTGAGTTTCAAGGTTAACAGAAATGGGTTCGATGTGGTATCCATATCTGGCAACTATGAATTTGATCCCGTTGGTGACCTTGTGATTTATGTGAAAGGATCTACTAAGCAGATCTCAAAACTCGATCAATTTGGCTTTAGTTTGCAACACGCGGTCTCATCTCGAGCTCTTGCTAAATCAAAAGAGAAAAACCATTTGCAGATTGAAGCGTTCACTAAGATAGATGGCGAGAAATATGAATTCATAACTAAAGGGAAATATTTCACGAATCTTCTTGTTACAGTTTCCACTCCATCTCCAAGTAACAGCTTCTTACTGAATATGGAACACAACTATAAAAACAGAATCGACATAGATATGAAACTAATATACAATGATGTTCCTTATGTAATCAATTTCCAGAAAGCAGAATTACGATCTGACATGAAATTCACTGCCTCTTTACCACCATTTAAGGAATTCAAAGTGAATTTTAGTGGTGGAGTGGGCAAAAACAAAAAGGGTGATTTCAAATTTAGGGCCTCTTATAGTAAACATTTTATGCAGACAGATATATCGGTCTCTTTCAGAAACTTTTTGGAAATGTCACTCGTCGGCTCTTTTGACATTTTGTCTGTCACCGGATCAGCAGAAGTGAAACTCACACACTATCTGGATCAACTGTTTACCCAGTTTTCTGTCGACCTCAAATATGATGTGCAGCAGATCACTTTTGAGATAATGGCCAAGCGTGAAGTTTTCATTGTGAAGTTGAACACTCCTTATGACTTTACCATCAGTGCGGAGATCAATGATATGAGCATTGCTTCAACTGATTTGAAACTCATTGCCAAAACTCCGTGGAGCAATAAAAGGACAGTGAAATATTTCCATAAGAAAAAGGACTATGAGAACACTTTGGAGATTGGTTTGAATGTGAAAAATACTAACAACGTCCCAGAGTTCACAATGGATGCAAACTTCAACTTGGAACCCGTGTACAAGGCAGACGTGGTCGTGACTCGTGAGAACAAATCGAAGAAGTACACTTTAATGGCAACACTTGATCCACAAATGCCTGAAAGGACAGGCAGTCTCCATGTGGAACTACCTGAGGAAGTGATGCCTGGGAAAGTTTTCGACGCCAACTTCAAACAAGACAGTTCCAGTTTCTCCGCTTCATTTGTCTACCATAGAATGGAATATGAAATCGAGCTGAAATCCCAGCGAGATAAGTATCTTGCCAAAATCAAATGCAACTGGGACAAAGATGATAAAATCAGTAAATTTGTTGCTGATATTCAGTTCCTGAATAAATACAACTTGAAAAAGCTTGAAGTGACAATCAACCACCCTGCTCGCAGTTTTGGCTTCTCTGTTGAGGTGAAAGCTTCCAGAGAAATGGCACAGATACTGACGAACATCCACTGGGACATTGAAAAGGGCAAAAAAATTACTTTTGCCATCGGTGGCATCCGACGGGAGGTCTACCTCAAAATTTTCTATCCTCAGCGTATCCTGAAATTCGTAGTGGGTTTCGATGACACCAAGACAACACGACCATTTATGGTGGCCTTCTTATGGGATGCAGATCGAGATGACAACAAGAAACTGATGCTGACTATCCATACCATGAAGCGTGACGGTTCTTTTAGTTCGGATGTTGCGGTCAATCTTATGTCAGTGAAAAAGGTGAGGTGATTCTTTGAGTGTTACTTGAAACAAGTGTCGATCTGCCCTGTTACCAACACAACCACCACCACTAACATAACTACCACCACCACTATCACCACTATTATCAACACCAATACTGCCATCATCACAACCACCACCACCACTACCACTACAACCACCACTGCTGCCACCATTATCAATACTACTACTACCACCACCACAACTGCCACCACCACCACCACCACAACCGCCACCACTACCAGCACCACCACCACCACCACAACCACCACC
>NC_069008.1:1432129-1433440 GCF_001194135.2 Octopus bimaculoides
CACCACAACCGCCACCACTACCAGCACCACCACCACCACAACCGCCACCACTACCAGCACCACCACCACCACCACAACCACCACCACCACCACTACCACTACTATATATATTATATATCCTTATTTTTTTCTTTCTCTTTCCTTCTGTCTGGTCCCTAGATAATCCAGTGGACGAACGACGTGACCTGGGGCCGTACTGATAAGCTGTTTTATGTGAAATCCATTGTCAACATTGATCATGATCCAAAGAAATCTGCAGAAATGGAGTTTGGACTTGTGAAGGAGAACACCAGGTATGGTGGCAAATATAGGCTGTTTGTCTCAGCCAATCGACCCCTGCTCAAATATGGTGTGAACCTGGAGCTACGGGTCCAAAGACCAGCCAACTTTGGGATTGAACTCTCATACGTCACTGCCCGCGGTGATGAGCGAACATTTGCATTCAATGGCAACTACAACCCTATGGCCCGGGAATTCAACATAACGGTGAGTAATGAATGCTTGTCCACTAACTCCCACCTCTGTTCGGTTAGGGAGTGATGCTTTATCCCTTGGCGAGTAATGATTGATGCAGGGGATTAATGTTTTCACTTCTGATTGTTGATGTTTTGACATTTGAATTAAGATGTTTAGTGTTTGGTCCCTGGTGAGTAATATTTGGACTCTGGTGAATAATGATTAATGATTAACCCTTGTGATTAATGATTTCATCCCTGGAAAGAAAGGTTTTGACACTTTCTGAGTACTTCTGATCCCTGACGAGTAAGATTTTAACCCCTGGTGAGTGATGATTAACATTAGTGATTAAGGATTAACCAGTGATTAATGAATGATCCCTAGTAAGACATAGTTTGACCATAGGTGAATAATGTTTAATTCCTGATGGTTTTGACCCTTGATGAGCAATGATTAACCTCATTAATTAATGATTAATCCTAGTGATTAATGATTTGATCACTGGTAAGACATGATTTGATCCTTGGTGAGTAATGCTTGATTTTTCATGAGTACAATTTTGACACCTGGTGATTAATGATTAACCCCGGTGACTAATGATTAACCCTAATGATTAAAGATTTGATCCCGGGCAAGATGTGATTTTAACGTTGGTGAGTAATTTGACCACTTGTGAGTAAAGAGGATGACAACAATGATGACAATGATGACGGTGATGACAATGATGACAATGACGAAAGTGATGATGATAAAGGCAAAGATGATGACGATAACGATGGTAATGATGATGATGATGATGATGATGATGACGATGCTGAAGGAGGTGGAGGAGGAGGAGGAGGAGGGGGATGGGGG
>NC_069008.1:1434797-1435567 GCF_001194135.2 Octopus bimaculoides
TATATATATATATATATGTACATATATACAACGGGCTTCTTTTAGTTTCCGTCTATCAAATCCACTCACAAGGCTTTGGTCGGCCCGAGGCTATAGTAAAAGACACTTGCCCAAGGTGCCACGCAGGGGGATTGAACCCGGAACCATATAATTCGTAAGCAAGCTACTTACCACACAGCCACTCCTACACCTATATCATCATATTTATCTTTTTCTTTTTATATATCTTTTATGTCTTTACTATTATTATCCCCTTTCAGAAGACCCTACTAAGTCGTACCTAATCGATGCAAATGTGATGAGCGACAAACTGTTCATAGTGAAAGCATCTGAAGCCAAAACTGGTCGGACAGATGTTGACATGCAGTTCCGTCTCAATAATGAGATTTTGCACTCTAACATCAAATGGAGGCCAGATATCACAGATTATCTCAAGGTAAATGTCCCCACCATTTATCTATTTATTGATCCATCTATCTGCCTGTCTGTTCCTCTGTCAATCAGTCTGTCTTTCTATCAATCAATCAATCAATCCATCCATCTATCTATCTATCAATCAATCAATCCATCTATCTATCTATCTATCTATCTATCAATCAATCCATCTATCTATCTATCTATCTATTCATCTATGTATCTCTCTGTCTATCTACCTGTCTGCCTGTCTATCTATCTATCTACCTGTCTATCTATCTATCTATCTGTCTGTCTGCCTGTCTATCTGTCTATCTGTCTATCTACCTGTCTGTCTATCTATCTGTCTGTCTGTC
>NC_069008.1:1435577-1436353 GCF_001194135.2 Octopus bimaculoides
TGTCTGTCTATCTATCTGTCTGTCTGTCTATTCATCTATGTATCTATCTACCTGTCTACCTGTCTATCTATCTATCTATCTATCTGTCTGTCTGCCTGTCTATCTGTCTATCTGTCTATCTACCTGTCTGTCTATCTATCTGTCTGTCTATTCATCTATGTATCTATCTACCTGTCTACCTGTCTATCTATCTATCTATCTATCTATCTATCTATTCACCTATGTATCTATCTGTCTATCTACCTCTCTGTCTGTCTACTTATTTGTCTATCTCTCTATCCACTTATCCATCTCACCATCGACTTATATCAATATTTCCCCAGAATTTCTTGATGATCAACTTCCAACAGTCGCTGGCACAGACGAAAATGCTTACATCTCAAGCAGAAATGATGATCAAAGGTGAACTAATGCAGTTGGTCGGAGCCTCAGCAGCAATTGCGAAGCCTGACATTAACCAAATTGGCAGCTACCTGAAGGGTGAAATGTCAAAGGTCATGCAAGACACACACGAGACAAACAATGAGCTGTATGAAATGTATGACAGAAACTACCTTAATGTCAAGTATGCAGTAACCGTGGCCCTGAGGAGCATGGCAAGTGTGGCACAGAGAGTGAATTATTATGTGTCGAAGGCCTCCATGTGGGTGAGAGGAGAACTGAGCCAGTTTGAAAAGGACCTCGGATTGTGGTTCAACACAGCTGTACACAATGTATTAAATGTAAGTATCTACATAGATACATTCATGTGTGTGTGTGTGTGTGTGTGTGTGTGT
>NC_069008.1:1437009-1438455 GCF_001194135.2 Octopus bimaculoides
CAAATCGTGACAGGGCCATAAGTTTTGGGAAAGTCAATACTGTAACTGTATATAATGACATTAATTTTTTTTTTCCCCCTGCTATCTGTTAATGCCGTCCTCTGCTTCTTTCTACCGCACCAGGTCTATCCAACAACTGTGGCATTGTTTGCTGGTAAAGTAACGAAACAAGCCATGATGGCAATGCAACAATGGTATGAAGAATGGTCCCAATGGCACTTCGAAACCTTCAAGAAATTCGACAGTCTCTCAGTGCAAGGTACGTGACAATAAGTTGCTACCTATCGTTTCTCTTGTGTGTTCTGTCCTCCGTGTGTGTGTGTGTGTGTGTGTGTGTGAGATGTGATCATCATTGTCATCCTTGTCATCATCATCATCATCCTTATGCCAACCACTTTATAGAGTGTACTGGGTGATTTTTTTTTTTCTGTTTTTGTAGCACCGGCAACAAACTACATCACATGACTAAAGAACCCTTGCACACACACACACACACACACACTTACACAAAGATATATATATATATTATTACAACTTTTTTGTATCTTTGCATCATGTACGAGGAGGTATCAAAAAGATTCCCAGACTATGACAATGATGATGATGATGATGATGTTTCCTCATTTAATACATCTCTATTTTGGCGCCATTAGTTGCACAGAGCACATCAAGATGGTAACCAATTCCTTCCCATTTTCGCTGTCGCATAGCCTTATCAATGGTAGCAATGGCTTTGGTGATCCTTTGCTTCAGCTTGTTGATGCCCCATATCTTTCTCCCATGCATAACGTCTAAAGCATATATATATATATATATGGATATACAATCCTAGCGGGTACCGTATTCGCTGTCACCGGTCAATAATGTTGACTAACCTCAGTGAATGTAGAAAAACTCCAGTAGATCTTCCCAGATCTTCATATCGGTAAATCCATATGTCTCTGAAGAGATTACATGTTGTTGGTAGAGAAGAAATAATAAATTAACCGTTAAAGAGAACACAGATTTATACACCCAGTTTTATTTTGCAGTTAATCACGTCTGTACCAGATGTGACTGACTACAGAATAAAACTGGGTGTATAAGTTCTCTGTTCTCCTTAATTATTAATATATATATATATATATATATATATACAGTATGTTATAATTGCATACTTTATTCCTACATATGTTTCAAAGGATTACAACCTGTGTGATCCATAGGGATCTTTGATATTAAAATTGTAACCTTCTCATCACCCTTTGAAACATATGTAGGAATAAAGTATGCAATTATAACATGCGTTTTCTCCATTCCTTAAATATACTCAAATACCCAACATTTTAAGGAGTTCCTGCCTTAAAAACAGGAACTAAACCACAGTTATTTTGTGTTCTTTGCTACATTGGTTTCTATTAACCCATTTATTCTATCAGAAGAATTTTTATTCATTAAGATAGAAGA
>NC_069008.1:1438720-1440008 GCF_001194135.2 Octopus bimaculoides
TATATATATATATATATATATATATATATATATATATTAATAGTAATGGTAAGACAACAAAAGAATGAATGAGACCTCGATATTATGTAAATAGAGAAATTTATCTGTAATATAATATGTGATAATTATTCAGTTGCCATAATAAGACTCCGAGTTTCGGGTGTTGGGACACGAAACTGTTCCGGCATCTCGTCAGTTATCGAGGCAATCACAAAATGCTATGAAAATATATATATATACTTAAATTTGTGTTGCGTATGTGTATGCACACATGTAATTTTTTTAATATGTTATTCCACTCTCTTACACTTATTTTCTTTCTTTTTCCTTCTTATTTAATTTTTTTTGCCCCAACCAACACCACTACAGAAATCCTGGATCGAATAAGATATAACAAGTACTTCCATATCGTTGAATTGATCTCTGAAGGAGACTGGCACCAACTGTCCTACTTCCTCCTTCAACAACCTGAAAGCCACATGCAAGCACTCGCACGTACTATCCGCTTTGGCCTTGACACATTTCACTCAGCAAATATTGCTCTGCGCAAAAGCATCGCTTACCTTTCAAAACAGCCACTCACACAAGACATCATTGAACTAGGCAATGAGATCTACCAAAAGGTAACTATGATAAAACTTATATTATAAAATAGAGGCAGATCTCCATCTGTCAGTCTGTCACAACATCTATAAGAAGGAGGGAAAGAAAGGGAGGAATCAAAATATACATCACAATGTGTTTTTAGAAGAAGTGGAGGAGAAAAAGTGTTGTGTTGACGCCCCCAAGCGAAGAAGTAGGACCGCCCAAGATATATAAATAGAGGTAGTCTGACCGTGGTAGAGAGTTGAGTAGCCGTTGAGTAACTATTGAGTAACAGTCGAGTAGAGATCATCTGAAGGTGATAGATAGCAGTAGCTTGAGACATAACAAAAAATTGAGAGAGAAATACAGTGTGTGAAAGAAAGAAAGAAAATAGATAGATAGATAGATAGTGTTTTCATAATAGTTAGTAACAAGTTTGGATTATAAACGTGGGAATTTTAAGTGCAAGTTTGTCAACATAACACGGCCTCAAAAGAAAAGAATTTCATTATATAACTATATATTTCTTATTTTCTTATTGTGTGTGTGTGTGTGTGTGTGTGTGTGTGTATTACTCAGTGTGCATGTGTCTGTGTTTTTTGTATATCTTTCAACATGAAGACAATGCAACATATACTTTAAAAAGAGGCTTTCTGCTGTTGATGTTGCTGGGAGAGAAATTCAGTGAGATAGAAAAAAGAGA
>NC_069008.1:1440404-1441483 GCF_001194135.2 Octopus bimaculoides
AGAGAGAAAGAGAGAGAGAGAAAGAGAGAGATAGAAAGAGAGAAGGAGAGAGAGAAAGAGAGAAGGAGAGAGAGAAAGAGAGGAGAGAGAGAAAGAGAGAAGGAGAGAGAGAAAGAGAGAAGGAGAGAGAGAAAGAGAGAAGGGGAGGGAGAGAGAGTGTGTGTGTGTGTGTGTGTGTGTGTGTGTGCATGTGAGTTTGTGTGTGTGTGTGTATGAGAGATAGATAAACTGTTGTCATCTTTGTAACTAAGACCTGAACGCGTATGTTGAACATTGTCGACAATGACCAAGGATATCTCATAGGGGAAGAAGATGCATCACAGTGTGTCCATCAGTGGCCAACCTGTCTGGTGCATGCTCAGAAAGCTCTGTCACAGGTTGAGCATTGGTGGTCTGTTGGGACTGTGGGTGTGAAGATAGCATCAGGCTCTGGGTGTAGAAGCCAAACCAAAGTTGACATTCAAGCACAATGTCAAACTAGGCAAGTCATACCATCATGGAACATAAGATGTAAAGTGATTACGATGACGACGGTGATGATGATGATGATGATGTTGATGATGGTGGTGGTGGTGGTGATGATGATGGTGATGGTGATGGTAATGTATGTATATCATCATCCCCACCCTGATGAAGAGGGGGAGGGTGCATGGAGGAGGGGAGGTAGAGGTGAAAGGAGGAGGAGAGAAGATGGGAAGTGGGGGAAGAGGGGGGAAGGAGGAGGAAGACTTGGAACAGGAGGTGGAAGTGGAGGGGCAGGAGGTAGAAGAGGAGGAAGAGGGAGGAGAAAGAGGGAGGAGGAAGAGGGAGGAGGATAACAATGATGATGATAATATGTATATTCGAGTATCTGTTCTTGTTTCAGGCCCTGTGGGCGTGGAGATACTGGGGATTCGACCAGTCGGCGGATATCCTCAACGCCAAAGTGAAATCATACCTGATGGCTCGCTCGGCCGAACTGAAGAGGCAGATCTTCCACATGGACCAGATGAACGTGCACATGTTGGACCTGCACAGGGGCCGGATCGAGTTCGACATCTCCCTCACGCTTCCAAAGCTGGTCATCAACACCACTAGAC
>NC_069008.1:1444604-1446290 GCF_001194135.2 Octopus bimaculoides
TTCTACTATAGCCTTGGGCCGACCAAAGCCTTGTGAGTGGATTTGGTAGACAGAAACTGAATGAAGCCCGTCGTATATATATGTATGTGTGTGTATATGTTTGTGTGTCTGTGTTTGTTCCCCCATCTTCCATGCATGCATGCATGGGTATGTATATGTATATGCAAATGCTTTATACGGAAAAGTATGTCTGCTGCGTTGTCTTTTGGCATTCACATATTTTTTTAAACTTTCATTTTCCTCTTCCATGGTGACAGGTGGCACCCCAGAACTACTACCAAATGTGTGTAACAAGACAGAGCACAGATGGAACCATTTGTTCCTCAGCTCAGTTCTACACCCGACAATGTGCCAGGCAGGGCGTTTTCCTCACAATACCCGATTACTGTGGTGAGTACCTTACACCCATCTGCACCCTAAAAATATGCGTATATATGCATATATATATATTTGGCAGGAAGGACAACAAAAGAAAGAAAGAGACCTCGATATTATGCAAATAGAGGAATTTATCTGTAAAGATATGTGACACTTATGAGTGTGCGCGTGGATGCGTGTGTATGTAGATATGTGCGTGCGTATATAGAGATATGTGTGTGCGTATGTGGATATATGCGTGCATGCGATAATATACGCAGTTTTAGACGCGTTTTGTCACTACACAGTAATTTCGCTTTGTTTTTAACGGTCATTTTTCACAGGAATATTCAGTTGGCCGGATAACTGGAGAGATGTTGGTGTGGGCTCCCACCCTGGCATCCGAGACTCGGAGTTTTATCATGGCTACTGAATAAGTGTCACATATTTTTACAGATATATATATATATATATATATATGTATATATATATAGTGTATAAAGGATTGTGGGTAAGGCTAGAACAATGCAAAGTAAATATAAGGCAAATCACAAGAAAAATATATGAATTAATGTAGACTTACCCTGCATTCAATATTTCGGGGTTATGACGCCATTTCTTGAAAATGGGGTCATAACCCTGAAATATTGAATGCAAGGAAAGTCTACATTAATTCATATATTTTTCTTGTGATTTGCCTTATATTTACTTTGCATTGTTCTGGCCTTACCCACGACCTTTTATACAATATATTCTATACAATGCTTCATGGTAATTATATATATATATATAAGTCAAGTTTAGAATGAAAGAATTAAGGTTTAGAAAGTAAACATTGAATGCAGTATCCAACCCTTGTTTCAGGATAAGTCCCAGGTAGAGTGTCTGCAGAACATGTTCACCACTTATGGCTATCCGGTGTCATCGGCGATACTGTGTGTTCGTCATTGGATCTACATCCAGAATTCCAAGGTGCATGTAGGGTATATTTTAAATGATTAATACGGAAGATGGAGCGTCACTAGAAGCATTTATGAGCACAACAATCGTTTCGAGTTCATTCGGCACTGCTCCCTAGTGGGTATGGAATGATGTAATGGCACCAGATGCAAAAGAGCCTCATCAGGTGGTGTAAGATGCTTCACAAGTTGCCAGGTTTACATTTCATTTTCACTTCAAGCTACCACTACTATCAACAAAAACCTCCACCACCACCACCACCACCACCACCACTATCAACAACAACTCCCCCACTACCACTACCACCAAACCCCACCACCACAACTGCAACTTCCACCATCATCAACACCACTGCCACTATCACCACTA
>NC_069008.1:1447391-1449205 GCF_001194135.2 Octopus bimaculoides
TTTATCTTTCCTTCTTCTGATCCAGGGCAGTATAATCCTTTCTTAAATCCATTTCCATTCCACCTCTTTTTATTTCCAGGAATGAAACACATCCGATACGGCCTGGTGGGCTTCGGTGGAAAGAACATGCCGGAACAATATGCAAGAACAATGGGACCCGTGCTGCTGTTCTCTGCTGGGAGCTTCTCAAACATCCTGCCAGAAATCAAATACGATGGCTTCGCCGGTTCCGATCCCATGGCAGCTGTCCGATTTGCAACCAAGTACCCATTCAGGTCTGGTCTACGTAGAACAATTGTACTCGTCTCTTGCACAGCGAGTGTCGAGAAAACTGCTAATTATTATGAGGCATTTGAAGAACTTAAGAAGCTGGACATAGCATTACATCTACTCCAAGACTACACCTTCAGAAACACTCAAAACAGGAACAGCAAGACTATTTTGTATGGTGAGTTTGAAATAATTCTTCTCTCCCGCAGTCTTCCACTCCATTATTTGTTAATTCAATCATTGTGACTGCTGATGCAATTATTGTTGTTTAGAAAGAATATGGAGGTGGTGGGTAGATACAGGTAGTGTTTTACTTTGTATTCAGATTTAACCTTTTAGCATTTAAACTGGTCATAACCGGCCAAAAGATTCTACCTGTTTTATGTTGAAATCAGCTAGATTCTGAACTCTTACACCTACGCTTTAATGTTCTCCTATAAAGAAGCAATCACATAATCAGAATCTCAGAGCAACAAGATAAATGCATGATTAATTCAAAACAATGTGAATAAATTCACATAGGCGCAGGAGTGGCTGTGTGGTAAGTAGCTTGCTTACCGACCACATGGTTCCGGCTTCAGTCCCACTGCGTGGCACCTTGGGCAAGTGTCTTCTACTATAGCCCCGGGCCGACCAAAGCCTTGTGAGTGGATTTGGTAGACGGAAACTGAAAGAAGCCCGTCGTATATATGTATATTCCAACCCATGCTAGCATGGAAAGCGGACGTTAAACGATGATGATGATGATGATGATGATATGTGTGTGTGTGTATTTGTGTGTCTGTGTTTGTCCCCCGACCATCGCTTAACAACCGATGCTGGTGTGTTTACGTCCCCGTAACTTAGCGGTTCGGCATAAAGAGACCGATAGAATAAGTACTAGGCTTACAAAGAATAAGTCCTGGGGTCGATTTGCTCGACTAAAAGGCGGTGCTCCAGCATGGCCGCAGTCAAATGACTGAAACAAGTAAAAGAGTAAAGAGTAAATAGGCATTACTTTTGACAGAATAATCCTTTCTGTTATAGGCACAAGGCCTGAAATTTGTGGGGAGGAGACTAGCCGATTACATCGACCCCAGTGTTTCACTGGTACTTAATTTATTAACCTCAAAAAGGATGAATGGCAAAGTCGACCTTGGCGGAAGTTGAACTCAGAATGTTGCAATGGGAGAAATACCTCTTAGCATTACATCCGCTGTGCTAACAACTCTACCACCTCCCCCGCCTTACTTTTGACAAAATAATGTGAACTGTTGGCACTCAGTCGCTTACGACGTCGAAGGTTCCAGTTGATCTGATCAATGGAACAGCCTGCTCGTGAAATTAACGTGCAAGTGGCTGAGCACTCCACAGACACGTGTACCCTTAACGTAGTTCTCGGGGATATTCAGCGTGACACAGTGTGACAAGGCTGACCCTTTGAATTACAGGCACAACAGAAACAGGAGGAAAAAGTGAGAGAAAGTTGTGGAGAAAGAGTACAGCAGGGTTCGCCACCATCCCCTGCCTGAGCCTCGTGGAGCTTTAGGTGATTTCGCTCAATA
>NC_069008.1:1450550-1451700 GCF_001194135.2 Octopus bimaculoides
TATATATATATATATATATATATACATCTTTGCTCTTTATCTTTTATCTTTTTCCAGTCATCTGGATGTGGCCATGCTTAGGAAATTCCTTGAAGTGTTTAATCAATCAAGCAAATTGAGCTTGACTCAGGGCTATAGACAAAAACTAAAAGAAGCCCTTTGTAGATATGTATATGAATACATCAATGTATTTGTCTTCTCTATCAGTGCTTGATAACTGGTGTTGGTGTGTTTACATCCCCGTAAATTAGCAGTTTGGCAAAAGAGACCAATGGAATAGGTACCAAACTTTAAAAAAAACAATAAGTCCTGGGGTTGATTTGTTCGACTAAAACCCTTCAAGGTGGTGCTCCAGCATGGCCAGTCAGATGACTGAAACAAGTAAAAGAATAAAAGAATATATTTGTGTGCATGCCAGTACCGCCTGACTGACCTTCGTGCGGGTGACACGTAAAAGCACCCACTACACTCTCTGAGTGGTTGGCGTTAGGAAGGGCATCCAGCTGTAGAAACTCTGCCAAATCAGACTGGAGCCTGGTGTTGCCATCCGGTTTCACCAGTCCTCAGTCAAATCGTCCAACCCATGCTAGCATGGAAAGCGGACGTTAAACGATGATGATGATGATAATGATGATGATGATGATGATATGATGATTTGTGTGCATAGAAAACAGTCTCACTCTCTCTTTCTCTTCCTCTTGTATTTTATCCAGTCTCTTGGACAAACATTTTTCCAGCAAGAATTAACCATTGATGAAAGCATAAAGGAACAGTTTAGTGTAAGTATTGCAACATTTTAGCAACCGTTTCTCCACAGCTGGGTGGTCCTCAAATTAAAACTGTGCAGAAACCTTCCATCTATAAAGCTTTTTCACTGATCTCGGTTTTGTTTATGGCTAGGCGTTGTTGGCACTCCGTCGATTACGACGTCGAGGGTTCCAGTTGATCCGATCAATGGAACAGCCTGCTCGTGAAATTAACGTGCAAGTGGCTGAGCACTCCACAGACACGTGTACCCTTAACATAGTTCTCGGGGATATTCAGCGTGACACAGAGTGTGACAAGGCTGACCCTTTGAATTACAGGTTCAACAGAAACAGGAAGTAAGAGTGAGAAAAAGTTGTGGTGAAAGAGTACAGAAGGGTTCGCC
>NC_069008.1:1452595-1463172 GCF_001194135.2 Octopus bimaculoides
GCACTTTTTCACGCAGCTATCCTCCTCCATTCTCACCACATGTCCATACCAGCGCAATCGTCTCTCTTGCACGCCACAACTGATGCTTCTAATGTTCAGCTTTTCTCTCAAGATACTTACACTCTGACGGGTATTCACATTGACATTACACATCCAACGGAGCATACTGGCTTCATTCCTTGCGAGCTTACGTATGTCCTCAGCAGTTACAGCCCATGTTTCACTGCCATATATATATATATACGCAAAAAGAATAAAAGATTTTTCATGTTTTTTTTTTCTTTTTCTTTTTCAGATGTATTGGAAACGTTTCAAGAAAACTCCTTCCAATGCCAAGAATCGACCCCACAAAAACAGGACGTGATAGAACAACATTCTCGCCTCCAGTATCTCCGCTGGCATCATTTTATATCACACTTCTTCTTCTTATTATTATTATTCATATACACTCAGACTATCGGAAAAGAAAAAGATCCTAACATCAGGCAACAACAAGTAACCTTAGACGCCAAGGACCCTCCTCAGTATCCTAGCTGTCCCTAATAACACTGTCTTCTTCAGGTGTACTAAACTGGGTTTCATGCCTATTTCCTCTATCCATTCAATCAGATCTTTAGGGATAGTTCCCAATGCACCTATAACAACTGGGATAATATTATTATTATTATTATCATTAGTTTATATAAAGGACTGATAACTCATTAGAAATGTAATAGATAGAAAGATGAGTTCTTACCTTTTGTATACGATTGCCAATGGATTACGTCAGCTATGTTTACCTTAGTGATGGAATTTGGTAATCGTATACAAAAGTTAAGAACTCATCTATCTATCTATCTATCTATTATTATTATTATTAGGGTTTAAGTAAGGGCATTGGATAAAAGCATCCTATAGTATTAGTACAGGCTTTCTATATTCTGAATTCAAAAATCTGCTACGGTCAGCCCTTTTTTTTTGCTTTTTTGGGGGGCTTTTCATCCTTTCAAGGACAGGGGCCAATTAGATTGTTCAACACTTCTCTGGAAAAGAAAAAAAAATTTCAGTCCTTATGCCTAAATGAGAAACCATTATTTTATTATTTTTATTATCACTATGATTATTGTTGTTGTTGTTTTTAAGGTAGCTACGCAGGCAGAATCAATTAGAGCATTGGAAAAACTATGCTTTGCAGTGTTTCTTTCTGGATCATTATGTTCTGAGTTCAAATCCTTTGCCTTTCATCCTTTTGGGGCAGGAGGTGATGGGGGGGGGTCGATAAAATGACATGCTAAGAACTGGAGGGTGGCATGTAAATGACTTGCCCATTCCCCTCAAAAGCTGTTGACCGTATACCAAAACTTGAAGCCATTATTATTATTATTATTATTATTATTATTTATTATTATTATCATCATCAATATTATTATTATTATTATTATTATTATTATTAGTTGTAATTCCTTTTGCAAACTAAAGTTCCATGATGAAAAATGTTTTATTTTGTGTTGTTTTTGCTTTTCCTTGTCCCATCCTATAAAATCCTTGACCAAAAAAAATATTCCATGCCCCTCCTCCACAACACCCTTCCATCCACTGTCCCCCACCCCTACTATCTTTATTTTTTTTTCCAATCAATCAATCAATCAATCAGATGTACATTATTTTGTCTTTTGTTTTTGTTCTTTTATATATAAATTTCATGAATAAATTTGTTGAAAATATTTTGTTCTTTTTTTTTTTTTCTCATTCAATCACCAAAAGCAAATTTTCTCTTTCCCTTTTGACTTTGAACGACTGTTGGATTTGAACCCACAACATATCCTTCATTCTTCCATTTCGCTTAACAACTGAACATCAGCTACTGCTCTATCAGTTATAAAGACGAGTGTTCCAGCTGGTCGCACAGTGGAACAGCCAGCTGGTGAAATTAATGTGCAAATGGCTGAGTATTCCACAGACACACAAACCCTAAATCTAGTTCTCAGTGTGACAAGGCTGGCCCCTTGAATTACAGGTGCTCTCTCTCTTTTACTCTTTTACTTGTTTCGGTCATTTTGACTGTGGCCATGCTGGAGCACCGCCTTTTAGTCCAGCAAATTGACCCCAGGACTTAGTCTTTGTAAGCCAAGTACTTATTTTATCGGTCTCTTTTGCTGAACCAATAAGTTATGGGGACGTAAACACACTAGCATCGGTTGTCAAGCGATGTTGGGGGGACAAACACAGACACACACGCATATACACACACACATATATATATATACAACGGACTTCTTTCAGTTTCTGTCTACACCAAATTCACTCACAAGGCTTTGGTCGGTCTGAGGCTACAGTAGAAGACACTTGCCCAAGGTGCCATGCAGTAGGACTGAACCCAGAACTATGTGGTTCATAGGCAAGGCTTAATAATTAAGTCTGGGGGGTCGATTTGCTCAACTAAAAAACCCTTCAAGGTGGTGCTCCAGAATGGCCACAGTCAAATGAGAAACAAGCAAAAGAATAAAAGAATATGTTGGTTTTTATGTTTGGTTATAATAAAAGCAATTTTACATTAATCTGAAACGCTACTCCATACTTTTGTAGAGTACAAATTTATCAACATGCATAGTATTGACAGTAACTTCGAAGTTTCTGCCAGCTAAGCCATCATTAGGCTCTGACGCATTATGTTAAACCTTGCCTTTGTGGTTGGCACTCCGTCGAGGGTTCCAGTTGATCCGATCAATGGAACAGCCTGCTCGTGAAATTAACGTGCAAGTGGCTGAGCACTCCACAGACACGTGTACCCTTAACGTAGTTCTCGGGGATATTCAGCGTGACACAGTGTGACAAGGCTGGCCCCTTTGAATTACAGGCACAACAGAAACAGGAAGTAAGAGTGAGAGAAAGTTGTGGTGAAAGAGTACAGCAGGGGTTGCCACCATCCCCTGCCAGAGCCTTGTGGAGCTTTAGGTGTTTTCGCTCAATAAACACTCACTCACAACGCCGGGCCTGAGAATCGAAACTGCGATCCTACGACAGCGAGTCCGCTGCCCTAACCACTGGGCCATTGCGCCTCCAAACCTTGCCTTTATATAGAGATAAAAAATTTTCTGGAGTTATTAGGTTGTAAAGTGGGTTGTGATGGAGAGGTGTTGTGAAGAAATTTTTATTGATTGAATTCAAGGTTATGCTGTTGTTCAGAATTTATTCATCCGCATAGAACTTTCTAAACAGGTGTGTCCGCTTCAATTCATGGGAATGGCTTTTCAGTGGTTCACAGAAAGGAAGTATGTAGGCAGAGGAGAGAGATATATCTTTTACTTGTTTCAAACATTAGACTGCGGCCATGCTCTCGCATCGCCTTGAAGCATTTTAGTCAAATTAATCAACCCCAGTACTTATTGTTTTTTAAGCCTGGTACTTATTATATGGGTCCCCTTTGCTGAACTACTGACTTATGGGGACATAGACACACCAACATGTTTTCAAGCAGTGGTGGAGGACAGACACAGACATAAACGCACACACATACACACAGTAATATATGCGATGGTTTTTGGTAAGCAGTGTCAATTTTTACAGTTCTGTAAATCATCATCATCGTTTAACATCCGCTTTCCATGCTAGCATGGGTTGGATGATTTGACTGAGGACTGGCGAACCAGATGGCTACGCCAGGCTCCAATCTGAATAATAATATTTTATAAGCTTAAAGCTGGTTATCTTTCGATACTAGTCCACCACAACTTCCGTTCGTTGCGCGCACGCATACTGATTACATGATCGTATAGTGCGTTTGTTTTTCAATGACTTGAAAATATGAAAAGACAACATTAAATAGAAACTCAAACCTTCTCCCCCTCAGATGCATACAGTTCTCAAACTTTAAACACATAAACACACTATACGATCATGTAATCAGTATAGGGAGGAGATATGCCACTGTGGAGGTGCGCTTCACAACGGAGGGGGAAGCAAGTAAAGCACTCCACAGAGGTAATAAGGACAGAGGAATGGGTGCTCTTGCCTTCGTACTGCGGCAAACGTGTGGCCAAGGTGCGAGTGAGTAAGGTGCCATCCGAACTGAAACTTTAAATGCATAAACACACTAGACGATTATGTAATCAGTGTGCGTGCGCGTATCGACCGGAGTTGTGGTGAACTAGTATCGAAAGACCGCCATTTATTTTCCTGAATTTAATTGAACTTTTTAGGATTGTATGTCTATCAATAAACATCTACTTGAACACAAAATGCACGAGTACTGGGAAGTCAAAGAGCGAGTACATCTTTTGGGGACACCCTGCAAATATATATATATATATATCTATATATATATATATAAGTAGTTGTATACTGTCAACTTAACGCGACAGTCCCAATAAGGGAATAATACTACTGCTATTTCGCCCTAGGAAGCTGGACCGCTTCCTGTCGGCCTTGACACATTCCCTGTGTCCTTATGTTTGCGAGGGATATATATATAAAGATCACTAAGTGGACTGCTAATGTGCTAGACGTTCACTTAAAAATTTTCAAAGAAAAATTCAACGAAGCAAAAACAAACGGGCGAGATTAGTGAAAATTATAGAAATAAATAGGTTATCTTTAGAGCATAATTTCAAAACCAATACTTTCTTACCGAAAATATCTGTTTCTTCTCAGTACAGACTATCATAACGATTATAACAGAACAGAACTGTGTGTAAGCTGTCCGCAATGAATGAAAACACGTGTACACGGTTTTATTAATTATTTTGAGTAAATATTCAAATGTCTTACTTTTCGCGCACTAAATCCGGAAATATCTCTGCAGAAAATAATTTCTGCATCGAATTTACCAGCTTTGAGAAAAGTGATTATCGTTAATTAACATAATAGGGTAAAATAAAATTTGATATTAATTAATATCAATTTTATACCAGGAAACCACCACGTTAAAAGAATCAGAAGATTCAGAAAAAATTTTCTGAGATCTCAGAAGGATTATTGTATACTCTTTTACTTGTTTCAGTCATTTGACTGCGGCCATGCTGGAGCACTGCCTTTAGTCGAACAAATCGACCCCGGGACTTAATCTTTGTAAGCCTAGTACTTATTCTATCGGTCTCTTTTGCCGAACCGCTAGTTGACATCGGTTGTCAAGCGATGCTAGGGGAACAAACACAGACACGCAAACACACACACACACACATATATATATATACATATATACGACGGGCTTCTTTCAGTTTCCGTCTACCAAATCCACTCACAAGGCTTTGGTCGGCCCGAGGCTATAGTAGAAGATACTTGCTCAAGGTGCCACGCAGTGGGACCGACCCCAGAACTACGTGGTTGGGAAACAAGCTTCTTACCACACAGCCACACCTCCACTTGTGTATGTGTGTGTATATATATATATATATATATATATATACATATATGTATATATATGTATATATATATATACATATATGTATATACTATATACATATATACATATTGTATATACTATATACATATACATACATATATATATATATACATAAATATATATATACATACATATATATATATATTCTTTTATTCTTTTACTTGTTTCAGCCATTTTGACTGTGGCCATCCTGGAGCACCGCCTTTTAGTTGAAGAAATCAACCCCTTGACTTATTCTTTGTAAGCCAGGTACTTATTCTATCGCTCTCTTTTGCCAAACTGCTAGGTTATGGGGGTGTAAACACACCAATACACACACACATATATATATAGAGAGAGAGAGAGACAGACAGACAGATTTTATGTGAACATTAAGACAAAGAAGACGAAGGCATGGATGAAATTGTTGTATAGATTTCATGGCCTAATTAATCTCGTTCTTATTATCATCATTATGTGCTGTGAATTAGAAGAACCATTAAATGAATTTGATAGATTCAGTTCTCTAAGCCATGAGTTCAAATCCTGCAGACATCAGCTGTAATTTCTTTCCTATTTTTTATATTTTCCGTTCTTCCAAAGTGGTGGTCACTCAATAAAGCAGCCAAGTGCTTCACTTGATTCTTTTCTCTCTCTCTATTTCATTCACTTGCTCTCCCTCTTTGTTTAATTCTCTTTCTTTTTCACATTTTTCTCTCCTCCTCTTTCATTCGCTTCTCCTTTCTTTGTTTCTCTCTCTCTCTCTCATTCTCTTCCTCTCTCCCTTTTGTTTAAGTCTCTTTCCCTCTCCTATTTTCTCTGTCTCTATCTCTCTTCCCCTCTCTATCTCTATCTCGGATTCAGCCATGTTCTACCATCAAAAGGATTGCATGAAATCATTCATATTGACTCTTTCTCCAAAGACTGACAAAGGGTTAAGCAAAGGAACAGGAGCTTGACCTAGAATAGTTGGTGGCAACCCTGTTACACCATTCTGTAAAGGGTCGCTGTTTATGTGTGCATTTGTATGTATGTGTGTGCATGTGCAAATATGTATGCAGTCTCCCCACCCCGACTATATCTCACTCCACAGTGTAGTTAATTCCAAGAGTGAAAGGCTGGCATTTGGAAGGCCATCCAGCTGTAAAATCCATGCCAAAACTGACCTCAGCTGTGTTGGTGCCACATAAAAAGCATCCAGTCCACACTGTGAAGTGGTTGACATTACATCAGAAAAGTTGGACATTACACCAGAAAATACAGTATCTATTTATCTGTCTGTCTGCCAATCTACCTTATTTTCCAACATACAAGCCAATATAATGTATAGTGTAACCATTCAAACATCATTACTCTTTCCAAATCCTTCAGCATTTCACACGGATGTTTTGGGTCTTCCAAAGTTACCTTCATGTATTAAGTCAAACTATTTGCTTTGACTGAAAAATTCAACTAGTAAGCCAGAAAATACACTGCCTGTGTCTTTCTCCACCTATCTACCTTATTTTTCAGCAAAAAGTCAATGCACTCTATAGTGTAAACATTCAAACATCATCACCATCTTTCTAAATCCTTCAGCATTTCAAATGGAAATTTTTTGTTCTCCAAAGTCATTTATTTCTGTCTGTCTATCTACCTCATTTTCCAACATACAAGCCAATGTAATGTATAGCGTAACCATTCAAACATCATCACTATCTTTCCAAATCCTGCTGCATTTCACACAGACATTTTGGGTCTTCCAAAGTTACCTTCGTGTATTAAGTCAAACTATGTGCTTTGACTGAAAAATTCAACTAGTAAGCCAGAAAACACACTATCAATTTATCTGTCTGTCTTTCTCCATCTATCTACCTTATTTTTCAGCAAAAAGTCAATGCACTCTATAGTGTATACATGTAGTGTAAACATTGAAAACATTGTCATTAACTTTCCAATTCCTGCTGCACTTCACACGAAAGATTTGGTTCTCCAAAGTCATTTACATGTATTAAGTCAATCTGTTTTGGCTAAAAAATTCAACTTGTAAACCAGAAAATATGGTGTCTATTTCTTTGTCTGTCTGCCTTATTTTTCAGCATACAAGCCAATGTAATGTATAGTGTAAACATCATTACTATCTTTCTAAAACCTGCAACATTTCACATGGAATTTTTGGACCTCCAATGTCGTCTTGGTGTATAATTCGACCTATCTTATTTGGCTGTAAATTATGGCCTGAAAAATTTGACTTGTATGCCAGAAAATACAGTATTTATGTCTCTCTTTCTCCATCTTTCCATCTGCCTATCTACCTTATCTTTCAGCATGCAAGCCAACATAATGTATAGTGTAGACATTCAAACACCATTACTATATTTTCAAATTCTGCTGCTTTTCATTTGGAGTTTTTTGGTCCTCCAAAGTCACCTTGGTGTATAAGTCGACTTACCTTTTGTTGGTTGTAGATTTTGGTTTGAAAAATTCCAACTTGTATACCAGAAAATCCAGTATCAATCTATTTATCAGTCTCTCAATCATGTTTTTTTGGCATACAAATCAACATAGTATATAGCGTAAACATTGAAACACTGTCATGATCTTTCTAAATACTTCTGCATTTCACATGGAATTTTTGATCCCCGCAAAGTCATCTTGGTGTGTAACTGAATCAACCCCTTCTGGTTGTAAATTTTGGTCTGAAAAATTCAACTTACATGCCAGAAAATGCAGTGTATATAATATTCATTTTCGTATTTGGTTTTCACGATCTTTTATGTCAATTTATGTATTGAAAGGAGTGGAATTGAACCAGTGCATGTGTTATTAATGTTGGCATAATGACTCTCCCTAGACACAATATATATCATCGTTTAACGTCCGCTTTCCATGCTAGCATGGGTTGGACGATTCGACTGAGGGTTGGTGAACCAGATGGCTGCACCAAGCTCCAATCTGATTTGGCAGAGTTTCTACAGCTGGATGCCCTTCCTAACGCTAACCACTCCAAGATTATAGTAAGTGCTTTTACGTGCCACTGGCACGAAGGTGAGTCAGGTGGTACTGGCAATGGCCACACTCAAAATGGTGTTATATATATATATATATACACACATACATACCATACATAGGCACAGGAGTGGCTGTGTGGTAAGTAGCTAGCTTACCAACACATGGCTCCATGTTCAG
The DNA here is from genome assembly GCF_001194135.2 of Octopus bimaculoides. Lineage (NCBI taxonomy): Eukaryota > Metazoa > Mollusca > Cephalopoda > Octopoda > Octopodidae > Octopus > Octopus bimaculoides. Next base: position 1,461,123 of record NC_069008.1, read on the forward strand.
TCCCACTGCATGGCACGTCGGGCAAGTGTCTTCTACTATAGCCTTGGGCCAGCCAAAGCCTTGTGAGCAGATTTAGTAGACAGAAACTGAAAGAATCTGGTGTCCCCCACTATGTTTTGGCTGATGTATTCTCCAGCTGTCCTCAGATGTTCTCTGTTGAACTTGGTTGTTGTATTGGAATTTCAAACTTAACCTTTTATTCAATCCATGAGCGGCTACATTTTTCTCATTCTGTTCTCTGTATTTCGTGACATTTTTCGCTTCTGTTGTGAGCTAGTTTCACTTGTAGTTTCTTTGTGTTTTGTGACACTTTTTTTTTTTGCTTCAGTTGATTTTATCTATTAGAATCCAAACCTAACTATTTATTTGATGTGTTTTGTGATGTTTTTCGCTTCAGTTGATTTGGTTGTTTTTATGTGAGTGCTTCTTGCTTGGGATTAAAACGCAGAATGAAAGCAGTGTAACTCTGTAGATGAAAATTCTGATACAACAGCCAGTGGCACATAAAAAGCACCATTCGCGCATGGTCGATGCCAGTGCCGCCTGACTGGTCCCATGCCGGAGGCACATAAAAAGCACCATTTGAGAGTGGTTGTTGCCAGTGCAGCCTGACTGGTCCCATGCAGGAGGCACATAAAAAGTACCATCCGCACGTGGTCAATGCCAGTGCCGCCTGACTGGTCCCATGCCAGTGGCACATAAAAAGCACCATTCGCGCATGGTTGATGCCAGTGGCACATGAAAAGCACCATTAAACAATGATGATGATGAACTGAAGACACCTGAAGAAGGCTGGAGCTTACAGCAGCCAAGACGTAGTTAAAGCAACAATCAAGCTGACTAATATGAACATATACACAATGCAAATTCCTCATCTCGCAAATACAGAATTGTAGCACCCATAAGTTTGGCACGCACACTGAAAAACAAACAAACAAACAAACAACACACCTCATGGAAGTCAAATACCTGTATTCATGTCTGACCTGTATTTTGCATTACTAAGACATTCACAAACTTTAAAAAAAAATAATAAAAAGACTCTAATAATCCTTTAATTAGATTATTTGATGCCAGTCCAAAACATCGTCAGATGTGAATTTTGTTTTTTTTGTCTTAACAGCATCTGTGAAACTTCAAGTAATGCACATGTGAATCAAAGTGTAAAACCAAATATATTATATATATGTGTGTATATATATTATATATATATATATATATATATATACACATACATATATATATACATGCACAACCACATACGCACAAATACACACATATATGCATTTATATATGAATATGTATATATAGACATATGCATATATATATATAGACATATATGCATAGCATATATATACACATATATGCATGTATATATATATATATATATACATATATGCATGTATATACACATACATATACGCATGTATATATACATACATATACGCATGCATATATATATATATATATATATATATATATGCATATATATATACACACACAGACATATATGCACATATACATACACACACACGCGCATATATATATATAAATGCACATTACTTACAAACTATTAATTTGCCAATGCTCTGTGATATTGCCCTTGTGGCAAACAGAAATTAATATTTTATTATTACTTATACATTGACTATATACATATATATATATATATATATATATATATATATATATATATATATATATATATATGTATATACACAAATATATATAAACATATATATATGCATACATGCATGTATGAATATAAAATGTACGTACATGTGTGTGTGAATGTATATATATATAGATATATAGATGTATACGCACACACACACACACATACATACCCACCAACCCCTTACCCACACAAAAAAAATGGTGTCTTTTCTAACATTTAAGTGTTTGGGTTGTTTGCAGTGTATTGCACTTATGACAAATATATATATGTGTGTATATATATATATGTGTGTGTATATATATATACATATGCATATGTGTGTATACACATATATGTGCATATATACACATATATATGCATATATATATATAT
>NC_069008.1:1463373-1465986 GCF_001194135.2 Octopus bimaculoides
TTTTTCTTTAAAAAAATTATTGGATGTTTTTTTGGGGCTTTTTTTTTTCCATTTTTGTTTTCTTAGTAACAACAAAAAAAAAAATCCAAAAAAACATCCATTCCAGTGTCCTACAGGTTCAGGGTTCCAGCCCCAGCGTTTCCATAATAAACTTCTTCACATCATCCATTTCCTGGCAGACAAAAAAAAAAAAGAAAAAAAAAACATGAGATCAAAATCAAAAATATATTCAGGGTGTCCCAGAATTTACTATCTATTTCAATAAAATCTGGCAAATTAAAAAAAAAAACTGACAGGATTTTAAGTTTATTACTTAATTTTGATGCCAAAACAAATACATTTATAAATTTTACGTCAAAACTTTATTGAAAATTTTCAACATGTAACCCTTCAAATTTCAGCTCTATGTTTAGAAGTATTTCAGGAGTTATCTCCTGCACTGCTAACTGAATGCACTGAGGACTCTAGCCCCATGCAGATAGGAGACCCAGGGGCAGGCCAAGAACAAGATGGCTGGGTAATATCCATAGACTCAGTTTGTCATGTTTGGGAGACCAGCCAGAAAGTCTAGCAGTTGCTTCTGATAAGACCCTATGGAGGAAGAGCCTGAGGACTATACCTTCTCGACAGGCAGAAAACTCATGGGTAGGTCAAGAATAAGATGGTTGGATAGTATCCAGTCTCAGCTAGTCATACTTAGGAATCCAGCCAAAGAGTCTAACGACAGTTGCTTCTGCTTGTACTCTATGGAAGGAGGTGCCTGAGGACAATACTCATCACAATTGGCAGGAGACCTAATGGTTGGATAATAACTATACACTCTGTTGGCCATGCTTGGAAATCCAGTCAGAAATCCTATGATGGTTGCTTCCGATAGGGCTCTATGGAGAGGGTGTGCCTGAGACAAGAAAACCATCACAACTGGCAGGAGATCGAAGGGTAGATTAAGAATCAGATCATCATCATCATCGTTTAACGTCCGCTTTCCATGCTAGCATGGGTTGGACGATTTGACTGAGGACTGGTGAAACCAGATGGCTACGCCAGGCTCCAATCTGATTTGGCAGAGTTTCTACAGCTGGATGCCCTTCCTAACACCAACCACTCAGAGAGTGTAGTAGGTGCTTTTACGTGTCACCCGCATGAAGGCCAGTCAGGCGATACTGGCAACGGCCACACTCGAAATGGTGTATTTTATGAGCCACCCGCACAAGAGCCAGTCCAGGGGCACTGGCAACGATCTCGCTCGAAAGTCCTTACACATGCTGTTAGTCCTTGGCTGGAAAATATCCAATCTCTGCTGGTTGTGCTTGGGTTAGGGTTGGAAAGCTCTAATGACTGTTGCTTCTGGTAGGACCCTATGAAAGGAGGTGCCTGATGTCTCCCTTCCTATGGTCCCTTGAAGGGGGGTAGTGAGCAAAGAAGACGGATGGAAACAAATCAATTTATCAATCAATTCAAACAGAAATTAGCAACAGCAAAACACTGTTGCCTTCATAACAAGGAGGTGGGGAGGGTTTGACCCCTTCACTTACCCTTTTACATGAAGAATGCGGCATTCCTTCGTATGTCTTGAATCTTGCATTTGGATCAAAGGTCTTGATCAGTTGGTAAGTAAGTTGACCCCAATGGCATGGAACCAGGGGGTCTGCTGTGCCATGACACAGAAACAATGGAGTGTTCTTATTGCCTACCACTATCTGAAATACAAGAAGAAAATACGTCATCAACATCATCATTTAATATATGTCTCACTCTTTCTTCCTGTTTCTGTTGTGCCTGTAATTCAAAGGGGCCAGCCTTGTCACACTGTGTCACGCTGAATATCCCCGAGAACTACGTGAAGGGTACACGTGTCTGTGGAGTGCTCAGCCACTTGCACGTTGATTTCACGAGCAGGCTGTTCCGTTGACCGGATCAACTGGAACCCTCGACGTCGTAAGCGACGGAGTGCCAACAACAACAATATATGGTGTGGTTTCTGTTATGATAGACTGAATTCTTTATAGCACATTTTCAATTTATTAATGTGGGTAGCTAGTGTGATTGAATTTTTTGTTTTGTGATTGATAAATGAATTTATGTGTGCCCTGTATCTAATCCTAAAATCAGTAGTACTTCCTATGTATATCTTTTTAGGTTCATTAAGGCTTGAAACCTCAACTTTCTATACAACATTTCTCCTTAAACAGAATCCTTTTAAGGGACATAACTCCCTATTACGACACGTTTTATTTCCATGCTTAGCCTTTCTATTTCTAATATCAGGGTTCTTATTATTATTCTTCATAATAAAGTCAGCTATATTATCATACCTATTAAGGCTGTTATTTCTAACTTTAAGTCTATTGTTGGCCACGATTATAGATCCTAGATTGGGTGTGGTTGAGTACAATAATTTAAGGCAGGGCCTATTAAATATGGAATGATATTTATGGCCTGATGGGAAGTTCCTCTCAAGAATCCTAAAAAATAATTTAGGGAGGTTTTTTGACCTGGAGGAATTTAGATATAAATACACACACACATATATATATATGCTATATATATATATACTTTATTTAAAAGCAGCAGAAATATAACAAAAGACTGTTACTCGGAGTTTCACGTTCC
>NC_069008.1:1466298-1467630 GCF_001194135.2 Octopus bimaculoides
ATATATATATATATATATATATATATATATATATATATGCACAATGGGCTTCTTTCAGTTTCCATTTACGAAATCCACTCGCAAGGTCTCGGCTATAGAAGATACTTGCTCAAGGTGGCCGTGCAGTGGGACTGAACCAGAACCATGTTGTCGGGAAGCAAGCTACTTACCACACAGCCATCAAATCGCAAAAAAATAAAATAAACGACAGAACACATTTTTTTTTTCTAAAAAACAAACCCCTACTTACCTCTGGGAACTGTTTATTAAGTGGTAGCCAAGAACTAAGGGCCAAGACACCAGCAAGGGGTTTTGACAATGTAAATGCTGTGTAAAGGGCTACAGCCCCTCCTTGCGAAAATCCTCCAATCATGACTTTGTTGCTGGGTATACCACTTGATTCTTCTTTGTCAATTAGGTCCTTCACTGGAATCAAAGAAAGACAGGTAAGATAGGATAGGTAGATGGGTGGATGGGGGATAGGTAGAAAGGTGGCTGTATGGACAGACAGGTAAGATAAATAAGATTGGTGGGTGGGTAGAGGGATAGGTGGGTAGGTGGACAGACAGACTGGTATGGTAAGATAGAATCATCAATAGATAGGCAGATAGATTGAATGACGGACAGATAGGGAGATAGACAGATAGGCAGATAGACAGATAGGCAGATAGGCAAATAGGCAGATAGACAGATAGGCAGATAGGCAGATAGACAGATAGGCAGATAGACAGATAGGCAGATAGACAGATAGACAGATAGATTGAATGATGGACAGATAGGGAGATAGACAGATAGGCAGATATACAGATAGGCAGATAGGCAGATAGGCAGATAGACAGATAGATTGAATGATATAGATAGATAGAAAGATATTGAGAGAGACACAAAGATGGACAGAGACAGAGAGGGAGGGAGAAGCAGGGACATAAGTAGCTAAGTGGACAGATAGATATATAGACAGATAGAAAGACAAACATACAGCAGTTAGGGAGAGTTAACTAAGCAGCCAGAGACATAAACACACCAACACCGGTTATCAAGCAGTGGTCGGAGATAAACATAGACACACACACACATAGTTACATATATATGAATATATATATATATATATACGACAAGCTTCTTTCAATTTCCGTCAACCAAATCCATTCAAAAGGCTTTGGTCAGCCTGTGGCTATGGTAGAAGACACTTGCCCAAGGTACCATGCAGTGAGATTGAACCTGGAACCATATGGGTGGGAAACAAGCTTCTTAACACACGGCCATGCTGGTGCCTGTATTGTCTACTGTTGTGGCATAGGCAGGAGCAAAAAAAAAAAAAAATAGTCCATC
>NC_069008.1:1468098-1470188 GCF_001194135.2 Octopus bimaculoides
TTTTTTTTTTACATGTGAACCCCTTTAACACCTGTTTTATTCACTACAAACAGGAAAAATAGAACTCAAAATATGAGGATATGTATACTTTTATTAATATTAGGCAGATACGTAAAAAGCACATTTGAACTCAGAACGTAGCGGCAGATGAAATACTGCTAAGCATTTTGCTCGGTGTGCTAACGTTTCTGCTAGTTGGCCGCCTTCAAAAAATGAGATGCTTACAGCACCTAGGTTTCCCAAGTGGTCACCCATCTAAGTACTCATTAGGCTTGATGTTGTTTAACTTCGGTGATTGGACGAGAACCGGTGCTTTCAACGTGATATGGCCGTAAGCATTTGAAAGGAGTTTCTATGAAACTAGGTTTTAAACATTGAATGGCTATGGGGGTTCACCAGGGTCCATAAATATAAAGTGGTTGAGAACCCCTGCTTTATAGCAATCAAAGGGGTCCATAATGAAAAAATGGTTGAGAACCACTGGTCTACATCATGGACAACTTAAAGTTTACCATTTTACATTTCGTTTTAGAATTATTGCAATATTTTCCATTCGTTAATAAAAACATTATCTGAGTGCAACATCATTATTCATTCCTATGCTATAACAACTACCATCATCACAGTAACTATGGATAGAGGCTGGAGCTATAGATCTGTATCCCCTACTAACATCACCATCACCACCGTCACCACATGGACATGTTTATACTGATGGAAATGGAGGAGGTGCGACAGTTGAGCGACTTACATTTCAAAGATGCCGATTTTATTCCAGATTCATCTTCTGGACATTCAGGTCCCAAACCAAGAATGTCGAACCTAAAAGAAATAAAGGAAAAAAGATAAAAAGAAAAGAAAGACACAAAAAATACTATTAAATATATCGGAGAGCGATAACAATAATAATAATAATAATAATAATCTTTTCTATTATGTCCCTGTAACTTAGCAAAAGAGACCGATGGAATAAGTACCAGACTTGACAAAAAAAAAAAAAAAAAAAAAAAAAAAGTGCCAGTTCTTCAAGGCGGTGCCCCAGCATGGCCACAGTCCAATGACTGACACCAGTAAAAGTATAGAAGATATAAGAAGATACTTACCAAGAGGTCATCCTCATGCCACCGTTTAATGATACAGGTTGTATGGGTCTGAAAGACAAAAGGAAAGACAACAATTAGAAACAATGTTAACGAGAAATAAGGTTGTTGTGAGGTCAAGAAGTTTAATTCCCAGCCACATGGTCCCTGGTTCAATCCTACTGCGGCACAGCACCTTGGACACATGTCTTCTACTTACAGACCTAAGGTGACCCAAACCTTGAGAGTGGATGTGGCAGACGGAAAATGAAAGCAGCATACATGTATGTATATATGTGTGTGTGTGTATGTATATATATATATATATATATAAATTATTAAGGTGGCTATTCTCAATTTAGAGCCGATAGGCTACAAGTACAGTAGTCTCTAAAGTAACAGTGGGTGCTGGTGAGCACCAGCATTGCTAGAAATAAGAGTCAAATGTGCTCTCACGTGGCTAAGAGCAGACATTAAACGATGATGATGACTATATTTTACGGTCTTCTGTTTTGATTCGGTTAATAGCCTGGGACCCATGCAAACAGCACTGTTTTTAATATTAATTTTGAATGCAAAATATATATTTCCATAACAACGCTTCAATGTGCCCACATTAATTGATGATAAGCGAGACAACAAAACGAGGTTATTTAAAAATAGGCATAGGAGTGGCTGTGTGGAAAGCAGCTTGCTTACCAACCACATGGTTCCGGGTTCAGTCCCACTGCATGGCACCTTGGGCAAGTGTCTTCTACTATAGCCTCGGGCCGACCAAAGCCTTGTGAGTGGATTTGGTAGACGGAAACTGAAAGAAGCTTGTCGTATATATGTATATATATATATGTGTGTGTGTGTGTGTATATGTTTGTGTGTCTGTGTTTGTCCCCCCAACATCGCTTGACAACTGATGCTGGTGTGTTTACGTCCCTGTAACTTAGCAGTTCGGCAAAAGAGACCGATAGAATAAGTACTAGGCTTCCAAAGAATAAGTGCTGGGGTCGATTTGCT
>NC_069008.1:1470216-1472216 GCF_001194135.2 Octopus bimaculoides
GCTCAGCGTCTGCCAGTCAGGCTACAGAAGAGGACGACAGAGGTTAAAAATTGAGGTCAAGATGCAGTTTGAGAGTATAGCATTCAAACTTAAGTTCATCGCAAGCAGAAATAACCCTCATAAATGCTTTTTTTAAAAATTATAAATGATTTATTACCCAAATTTTTATTTCTATATCCTTTGCTATATTCTTTAATGTGATAGCGTTTCGCTTTCAATAATGTAAACCCCCACCTGTTTTATGTGTTGTAACTTGCCAGAGCAGCTGTCTGGCTTCCGTGCTAGTGGCCCGTAAATGGCACCATTTGAGCGAGATCGTTACCAGCGTTGCCTTCTAGCACTTGTGCTGGTGGCACGTTAGAAAATCATTCAATCAAGGTCGTTGCCAGTGCCGTTGGACTGGCTCTCGTGCGCGTGGCACATAAAAAACATCTTTTGGAGCATGGCCATTGCCAGTACCGTGTGACTGGCCCTCGTGCCGGTGGCACGTAAAAGCACCCACTACACTCTCGGAGTGGTTGGCGTTAGGAAGGGCATCCAGCTGTAGAAACTTTGCCAGATCAGATTGGAACCTGGTGCAGCCTTCTGGTTTCACCAGTCCTCAGTCAAATCGTCCAACCCATGCTAGCATGGAAAGCGGATGTTAAACGATGATGATGATGAATAAATTCACTCATCAAAAGAGAAAATTTCTTGAACCACAGAATCTCCGTGGCTGCCAGAAAGTGATGAAATATTCTTGTTGTTGGTGTTGCTGCTATGAAAAGTAAAACAAAGGAAAGGTAACTCACGCTGTGGGGCATACGCATTTGATATGTTTAAAATGGAAAGCCCGCATCTGATCTGCCCAGCCATGGCTGAAAAAGAAAAATATTCAATAATAATATTAATAACAGAAATTAGCAAAATGTGGAATCTGAAGACGAAAACAATACCTATTGTCATGGGTGCCCTGGGAATGACAGCGAAACGGGCTGATTACTACCTAGCTCAGATACCAGGAAACCCCAAAATGGCTGAAGTTCAAAAGATAGTGCTCATGGGAACTGCCCATATCCTACGTAAAATACTGTCTATGTGATCTCAAATTTTAAAACAAGCACATAATTTTCTTATGGTTTCTTAAACATTCACTAGAACAACACTGTACAAATCCAAATATATGGTACCCTAGGCATAACACCTACATGAACTCCTAACTTGTTGTCTCTTGAGGTCTCTGGGTGAGACTTGGATCCAACTTGTACAAATGCAAAACAAAAGTCAAACATAAAATAATAATAATAATAGTAATAATGGTTTCAAATTCTGGCACAAGGTTCATCAACCCTGAAAGGATGAAAAGAAAAGTTGACCTCAGCGGTATTTGAACTCAGAACGTAAAAGTGGATGGAATGCCACAAAGCATTTTACCTGCTGTGCTAACGATTCCATCAGTTCGACGCCTTAAAAACAATAATCGTTTCTACTAATTGGCACAAGGCCTGAAATTTTGTGGGGAGGGGACAAGTCAGTTACATTGACCCCCCCCCCCCGGGTTTCACTGCTACTTAATTCATCGACCTTGAAAGGATAAAAGGTAAAGTCGACCTCGGCGGAATTTGAACTCAGAACGTAGCAGCAGACAAAATACCGTTAAGAATTCCATCCAGCATGCCAAGGCAACACCAATCTCGACGATTAGCCAGAGATGATTTTTAAAATGAGAAAATCTGAAATACACTCGACTGCTCTCATGAACAAGAATAATCCAAAATCCTTGTCCGGTACCTGATTGATCCCAAAGGTAGTCATGGAATGTGAAGGTGGCTGTAGAAAATTTTGTAACAGTAATAAATAGTTTATCCTTATCTAATACCAGCTAAGTGCAGGTGCAATGGCCCAGTGGTTAGGGCAGTGAACTCGCTGTCGGAGGATTGCGGTTTCGATTCCAAGACCGGGCGTAGTGCGTGTTTATTGAGCAAAAACACCTAAAGCTCCATGAGGTTCCGGTAGGGGTG
>NC_069008.1:1472387-1475056 GCF_001194135.2 Octopus bimaculoides
CTGGGGGGGAGGGGGGACACATACGTCATGGAGACTGGGAAACTGGCCCTATGCTCCAGAAGGGGCTAAGAGGATTTCCAATACTAGCCAAAGTTAACAAATTCACCATTCAAAATATGTTGTGTGTTGGCACTCCGTCGAGGGTTCCAGTTGATCCGATCAACGGAACAGCCTGCTCGTGAAATTAACGTGCAAGTGGCTGAGCACTCCACAGACACTTGTACCCTTAGCGTAGTTCTCGGGGGATATTCAGCATGACACAGAGTGTGACAAGGCTGACCCCTTTGAATTACAGGCACAACAGAAACAGGAAGAAAGAGTGAGAGAAAGTTGTGGTGAAAGAGTACAGCAGGATTCGCCACCATCCCCTGCTGGAGCTTTGTGGTGCTTTAGGTGTTTTCACTCAATAAACACTCACAATGCCCGGTCTGGGAATCGAAACCGCGATCCTATGACTGCGAGTCCGCTGCCCTAACCACTGGGCCATTGCGCCTCCACACCATTCAAAATAGTTACAGCCTAAAGCGACATCGGACGAAAAGTTCGGTCGCGTGAGCTACTACACACTTTCCCTTTACCAAATATCACAACGCTATCATTGAAGACACTTATGTGTGTATGTACGTGTATACATGCACAGACATACACACATATATACCTATATCTATATATGGAACTGTATACTCAACAAGCAGGAATATGAATGCCTAATTGTACATCTTTACCCAACTCTGATGAAATTCAACTTTCACATGGTTTTAATTATGGTAATCGAAACAGCTGTGAGAGATGATGCCTAATTTTTTTAATTAGTAAATTTGTGTATGTGTGTGTGTGTGTGTGTGTGTGTGTGTGTGTGTGTGTGTGTGTGTGTGTGTGTGTGTGTGTGTGTGTATATATATATATATATATATATATACACACACACATATAAGAGGGATGACCACTAAGTGGACATCCATTATGCTAGATAATTGATGTCTACTTAGTGGTCATCCTTCTAATAAGTATGTAATATAATTTTTCTGAATCTTCCGATTCTTCAATATGATAGGCCACTGGTTTTAAATTGATATTAATCAAATTAATATTCAATTTTTCACCCTTATTATTTAAATTTTATATATATATATAATTCTTCGAAACGCTAAGCTTTAGAATGGTGGCAGCTGATGAAGGAAATGTTCTCTGTGTGGCCTGTTTGTTTTCTGTGCTCTGTTTATGTTCTGTTTTTCATTTTGCCCACGTTTTTTTGCGACGTCCCTGTACCTAGATATGCATCTATATATACATGTAGACATAGGTATGTACATACACGTACGTATATAGGCATATACTCACACATTATTTGTATTATATATATATATATGCAGCCATGCACATATATGTATAGGGACTAATAGACTTGACACCGTTCAGAATTCGGTGTATATGCAAAGCAATGATTAGTAATACTACGAAACCAGTATGCTTGTAAATCTCTTTAACAACTCACAATAATGACTTTTATTACTTTTATTCCTACCTCAGTTCATCTAATTGTGTATATATGTATATATATATATATATCGTTACTTTGCATAAAAAGCCTTACCTTCTTTTTGATTTCCAATGTGCATTTTCTCTTATTTTTCTGCTTACTTTCCCCTTACATTTCCACGTGTAGTTTCTATTTTGTTTTTTTAACATATTTCTACTATATATATATATATATATACACATATGCACACACACACACACACACACACAAACAGATGCAAACACACACTTATCACCACCATCACAACCAAATCACAACCATCACCTTCACAACCACATCGCAACCACCACCACCACAACCACCACCACCAACAACAACAACACCTTCACAACCACACCACAACCAACAACACTACCACCACCACCACCACCAGCGCCACCTATTCATGGTCAATCCAATTGTAACCCAACATACTGAACTCTGCACTAAAAACTCGACTAACCTGCAAAACAGCTATTTCAAGAATTGGAGCTGTTATTATTGATCGGTCGATCGATTCTGTTGTTGTTTGGCTTCTGATCAAACAAACCAGCAATCATAAAACTATTTCAGTTGTGATCAATCCAATATTTCATTTCATTTCATCTGTTATTTATTGTATTTTATTTATATATTTGTTTCGTTTTTGTTTTTCTGACTTGCAATTAGATTATGCAATATGTTCTGCTCGTTATATTATTACTACAAGACGGGCCGAGTTGGCAGAATCGTTAGCATGCCGGGCGAAATACTTAGCTGTGTTTTGTCCGTCACTACATTCTGAGTTCAAATTATGCCAAGGTCAACTTTGCATTTTATCCTTTTGGGGGTCAATAAATTAAGTACCAGTGAAACACTGGGGTTGATGTAATTGACTAGTCTCCTCCCCTCAAATTTCAGGCCTTGTGCTTAAAGTAGAAAACATTATTATTATTAGGTACTCTGGCAGAGTCATTAGCATGCTGGGCAAAATGCTCAGCAGCATTTCTTCTGATTTTACATTCTGAGTTCAAATTCCAACCGAAGTCGGCTTTGCCTTCCATCCTTTCAGGGTCCGTGTAATCAACTAGTCCCCTCCCCCAAAATTTCATGCCTTGTGCCTATAGTAGAAAGGATTGGCCATTGCCAGTACCTCCTGACTGGCCCTCGT
>NC_069008.1:1475590-1478950 GCF_001194135.2 Octopus bimaculoides
ATCCTCAGTCAAATCGTCCAACCCATGCTAGAATGGAAAGCGGACGTTAAACGATGATGATGATATATATATATATATATATATAAAACACCACTTGAGTGTGGTTGTTGCCAGTACCGCCTGACTGGCCCTCGTGCCAGTGGCATGTAAAAGCACCCACTACACTCTCGGAGTGGTTGGCGTTAGGAAGGGCATCCAGCTGTAGAAACTCTGCCAAATCAGATTGGAGCCTGGTGTAGCCACCTGGTCCATCAATCCTCAGTCAAATCGTCCAACCCATGCTAGAATGGAAAGCGGACATTAAACGATGATGATGATGATATATATATATATCATATTCCCTGCCGGCATAGGTTGGACAGGATCCAACGAGTACAAGGACTGCACTGGGCTCAAAAATCTTCCAGATGCTCATCCTAATGTCAACCTCTTTATAATATGTACGGTGGGGCTTTTTGTTTGTGCCATCAACACTAGTGAAGTTGCTACAGAGCAATCTGAATGCTAAAGGGTTAAAGTATAATATATTATAGAGACAAGTGTGGTTGCTTGGTAAGAAGTTTACTTCCCAACTACATGGTTCTGTGTTCAGTCCCACTGTGTGACACCTTGGGCAAGTGTCTTCTATTATTGCCTTGCACTGATACCTTGTGGGTGGCTTTCATTAAGATAGAAATGGAAAGAAACCTACAGTTCTATATTTAAGAGATGAGGAATTATGTACATTATTTACATTTGACGGATATTTGTCCTCAACTTGTTTGTTGTTAACACAACATTTCGGCTGATACACCCTCCAGCCTTCATCAGGTGTCTTGGGGAAATTTCGAACCTGGGTTCTCATTCCTAACGTATTTTTCAATGTTGTTGTTGTTATTATTGATCAGGTCACTGCTTGGAATCGAACTCGGAATCTTGGGGTTAGTAGCTCGCACTCTTATCCACTACGCCATATGCCATAATAACGACATCGAAGAATACCTTAGGAATGAGAACCCAGGTTTGAAATTTCCCCAAGATACCTGATGAAGGCTGGACGGTATATCAGCCAAAACGTTGTGTTAACAACAAACAAGATGAGGACAAATATCCGTCAAATGTAAATAATGGAAAGAAACCTGTTGTATATGTATATGTACATATATGCTATTTCTTTATTGCCCACAAGGGGCTACACACAGAGGGGACAAACAAGGACAGACAAACGGATTAAGTCGATTACATCGACCCCAGTGTGTAACTGGTACTTATTTAATCGACCCCGAAAGGATGAAAGGCAAAGTCGACCTCGGCAGAATACCACTATGCATTTCACCTGGCGTGCTAATGTTTCTGCAAGATCGCCATATATGCATGTGTGTGCATGTGTGTACATGTATGTATGTGTATGTATATGTATGCATGTGTTTGTGTCGCCCTGTCTTGACATTGCGGGATAGTTGTAAAATGATTGTCACAGTTATACATGCTGCGTCGTTGATTCGCAACATTCTGTGAGAATATGCCTGGCCATGGGGGAAATATTACCTTGCTTGGAAACAGGTGACGGTTGGGAACAGGAAGGGCATCCTGCTGTAGAAAATCTGCCTTGAATAAACTCCGTTCGGCCCATGTAGGGATGAAAAAGTGGACATTATGATGATGGTGGTTTTAGGGCTATGAGTCAATGAAAGGAAGAATCTTTTATGGTAGCTAGATGTGTCTTGAAAAATGGACGTGTGATTATGGTTTGTCTGTACATGGCAAAGAGAACAGCATGCTTTTGATTATAAGGGCAATACAAACACAGGTTGTTCTAGGGGTTCAACAACAAACTGACTGACAGACAAAGCATTAAGAAAAAGATGTGGAAAATGGTTTTTCCTTACCATGTGTCTCCTAAGCCATGTAAAAATATTACCTGAAAAGGAGAGAAATTAAACAAAGTTAATCAATTAGCATAAAACAAATTGAGATTAATTAGTCAAAGAGTAAAATGAAGAAGTGTCATTTTGAGAGGTCTTTCAGCTGATCAATAAATCCAAGTAAAAAATAGCTTAGAGATGTCTGCATGCAATATATATGTGTGTATATATAAATATATATATATATATATATATATATATATATATATATATATATATATGGGAGAATTCACGAAAAAACAACAGACGAAGACAGGTGGTGTAAACAACAAATGGATGTATTAGTATAATGCTCGGGAATAGAGAAAGTCTTTAATATTTTGAGCCTACGCTCTTCAACAGAAAGGAACACAGAAAGAAACAAGGAGAGAAAAAAATATGTGTAGTGGTCAGCGATCTATCATGGCGAATGCCGGACAGAAGGGTCAAAAATAGTAATAATAATACACAAGCTCACGTAATCTTACATAAAAACACACACACTCACTAGTTCTTACACAATCTTATATAAACACACACAGTCTTATAACACATGCACACACATACACAATCTTACATAATGCCTTAAAATGCATGTACACATACACACACCTGCACATACACACAGAGTCTTATAACACATACACACACACACACACACACCTGCACATATGCACTCTTACACACACACACATTCACCTACACATATACAATCTTACATAGACACACACAGGGTCTTAATAACATGCACTCCCACACACAGACATGCACATACACACAGT
The DNA here is from genome assembly GCF_001194135.2 of Octopus bimaculoides. NCBI lineage: Eukaryota > Metazoa > Mollusca > Cephalopoda > Octopoda > Octopodidae > Octopus > Octopus bimaculoides. Next base: position 1,478,256 of record NC_069008.1, read on the forward strand.
CTTACAATACATGCACACACACACACACACATTCTAATGGGTAAAGTGGGAGAGTAAGGGAGTGGGGGGGGAGAAAGAAAGGAGACTCCTTCTCTTTTTATGTCTCTTTACATTAATCACATCACAAAGGAATGGAGGGGAGGGACCCAGAATGGGATCGCTTGTGTGTGTGTGTGTGTGTGTGTGTGTAGAGGGAGGTAACTGAGTTGAATAACAGTCATGGTAATTCCTTCGATTAGGGTTTGTATGCGTGGGGGTGGGGCAGTGGAAGGTGGAGCCTGGGAGTGATTGTGTATGTAAGTGTGTGTGGGGGTAGAGAATATGAGAGCAAGAGGGTGTGTGTGTGAGCGTGCATATGGGCATGTGTGTGTGTGTGTGTGTGTGTGTGTACACAATTGTATGTCAACAAAACAGTATGTGTGTGTGCGTATCAGCATGCATGTGTGTATATGTAGATGTGTATGAATGTGTGTGGATCTATGTATATCAATATGTGTGTGTGTGTTTCTATTAGCATGTGTGTCTATGTAAGTGGGTATGAGAGATTATGTGTGTGCGTGTGTGTGCATATGAACATGTGTGTGCATATGGGCATGTGTGTGTGTGTGTGTGTGTGTATAAGAATGCGTATGTGCACATGTGCATACAAGTAGACGTTTGCCTGCATGTGTGATGGGGGGTGGTGGAAGAGAAAT
>NC_069008.1:1479121-1480769 GCF_001194135.2 Octopus bimaculoides
AAGGCGAGGGAGGAGGGAGACGGAGCAGGTGATAAGGGGAGAGATGGAGAGGAAGAGATAGAGTGGGAGATAGAGAGAGGCAGACAAAGAGAAGTAGAGAGGGGAAGATAGAGGGAAGGGGGAGGGAGGGAGGGAGAATAACTGAGAAAGTGAATGAGTAAGAAGAAAAGCATGAGAATGAAAGAATAAGAGAGTGAATGAAGGAATAAATAAGAGTGAAAGAAAGAATGAATGAGAGTGAATGAAAGAAGGAATGAGAGAAAATGAGTGAATGAAAGAAGGAATGAGAGTGAATGAGTGAAAGAAAGAATGAATGAGAGTGAATGAAAGAATTAATAAATGAAAGAATGAATAAGAGCGAATGAGAGAGGAAATGAAAGAGTAAATGGGAGAGAGAGAGAGAGAGGGAGAGAGAGAGAGCAAATGAAAGAATGATTGAGAAAGGAGCTGGAACAAAAGATAAAAAAGCAGGGTAGGTTTACCCAAAAAGAAGATAAAGGGGGTGGGGAGCCGAGTATAGAATGGAACTGGAGTTGGGGTGGAATGACAGAGCGGACAGGCTGCAAAGGTGGGGTGGAGGGCAGAGCAGGGACTGGGGGGAGAATGCTGCAACTGAGCATCCAAGGGGAAGAGGAAGATGAGGGTAGGGGTGGGGTGGTTGAGAGGAGAGCAGGGTGGATGGTGGGGGGACATGGAGGAAGGGGTCCTGATTCATCCCCTGCTGCTATCCATTCATCCAGAATGGAATTCTAATTTGTTTCATCAGTCAGTAAACAGCCACCCCTGCTTCCAATATACCCCCATCCATCAAACAAAACACACAGGCAAACACATATACGCACATATATACACACACAAATCCAAAAAGGATTGTTGCTATTCTCATATACTTACAAATACACACACACACACACACATGTATATATATATATATATATATATATATATATATGTGTGTGTGTGTGTGTGTGTGTGTGTGCAGGCATGGCTATGTGGTAAAAAGCTTGCTTCCTACTCACATGGTTCAAAGTTCAGATCTATTGTGTGACAGGCACCCTTGGGCAAGTATCATTTACAACAGCTCTGGGCCAACTAAAATTTTGTGAGTGGATTTGGTAGATGGAAACTGAAAGAAGCTCATTATGTATGCATCTCTATCTATTTATATCCATACGTAATGTATTTCATGTTGTTTGCACAGTTGGTGACGTCCTGTACCCATATATGCATATTTGTGTGTGTGTGTGTGTGTGTATATACAGATGCAGCATGGAATTTTGTCAGTGAAAAGGTCGCGGTCTCAAAGCACCGAAAATATTTTGGTAAATTGAATTTAAATGTTGAAGTGAATCCAACGGTTTTTGTGTTTCTTAAATGGCTTATAAACACCTTCCACGCTGCAATTGTTTATATATATATATATATATATATATATATATTTACACACGCACACACATATATATATATCATCATCATCATCATCATCATCGTTTAATGTCCGTTTTCCATGCTAGCATGGGTTGGACGATTTGACTGAGGACTGGTGAACCAGATGGCTACACCAGGCTCCAATATAGATAGATAGATAGATAGATAGATACACACACACACACACATATATATATGTATATATATATATATATATATA
>NC_069008.1:1481432-1482401 GCF_001194135.2 Octopus bimaculoides
GCGAGAAACTCATGAATGAAGAGAGCTTGGAGACGGTGCATTGTTTCATGAAGAATCCAGTTCTTCATGCTGCACGGACCCAGTCACTTTCGTCGAATCTCTTCCCTCAAATGTTTCAAAACATCACAGTAGAAGTTTCAATTGACGGTCTGGCCCGGGGGGGGGGGGGAAACAAATTCTCAATGCACAATACCACATTTCTGGGTGGGGTGACTCTTGTGGCAGGTCTTCCAGATTATTCATTATCTTCTCAGGATGTTCTTCTGCTTTTGAAGTACCCATGCCACTCGAAACAATGCGTACAACCCGTTGCCTCATTGCTGTAAAATTGCTGAACCTTGCTCAAAGTGTTTTGTAGCAGACTTCTCAAGTTTAACGTAAAATTTCATATTTTGGCTCTTTGTTCCAACTTCCTGTCCGTGACAAAAATCACAGCATATACGTGATCAGAAAAACACAAATTTCACAACTTGTGTGATAAACACAGCGATGTCACTCAACACAGTTGAAGTTCGGTGTTAGCTCTCATTGTGTATGCAACCGCATGCTGCCACCTGTTGGCATGCTACAGAACTGGTCTGGGAATTTTTTGGTACCGCATAGTAGAAAGAAAAATAACAGGGTAATGTCGTTCGTAGGAGAGGTTTGGATGGTAAAGGAGAAGGATGAAATATTGTAATTGAATAAATCTAGGGAAGTTAAGTGAAGAGAAATTTTGTTTTTCACACATTGTGTTGGTTGAACTATACTCTCTTTTTTACTCTTTTACTTGTTTCAGTCATTTGACTGTGGCCATGATGGAGCACCGCCTTTAGTTGAGCAAATCGACCCCAGGACTTACTCTTCGTAAGCCTAGTACTTATTCTATTGGTCTCTTTTTGCCGAACCACTAAGTTACGGGGACGTAAACACACCAACATCGGTTGTCAAGCAATGTTCGGGGGACAAACACAGACACACAAACATACA
>NC_069008.1:1483064-1485210 GCF_001194135.2 Octopus bimaculoides
CACACAAATATACGTACAACAAAATGAACATATAATGATACATTCAGATTAACATGCCAAGACACACACACACACACAAACAGAGATATATACACATATGTATATAGACAAACAAGATGTGCATATGCACACATACATATGCACATGCATACATAATACCTGATCCACAGGTAGAACAGCAGCAGAGATGGTGGACTCTTCGTTTAGAGCAGATGTACAGGGGTAATTAGCATCAAAATCTCATGCAAAAAAAAACAAAAAAAAACAGATTCTCTTAAACGCTAGGAAGACTCCTAGTCGATAAATTTCGTTAACGAGGTGACCTAATTAACAGTGAAAGTAGGTGCTCCGAAAACAGTAGCAGCCAGTTTTAAGAACAGGTTGGAGGAAGTTCAGGGAGCTAATAATACTTCTATTAACAACAAAGGGCGGCATACCTATGCAAGGGAGCACCACCCATTGACTTTGTTTCCTCATAACTTTCAGAAAAGGATATTTTTTTTTAATTAATGCAATTTTCCATAATTACCTCTCAGGTGATTATTCTGATTATATAGGAGTTTAATGTGAAAAAGTAAATTAGTGGATATGCAAACATATATACCTACAGATATCATACGTATAGGCAAGAAGGTTGCTTCTCAAACACATGGTTCTGAGTTCAGTTCCACTGTGTGGCACCTTGGGCAAGTGTCTTCTACTATAGTCTCGGGCCAACCAAAGCATTGGGAGTAGATTTCATAGATGGAAACTGAAAGAAGCCAGTCATATATATGTGTGTGTGTGTGTGTGTGTGTGTGTGTGTGTGTGTGTGTGTGTGTGTGTGTGTGTGTGTGTGTGTGTGTGTGTGTGTCTTTGTGCCTGCTTTTGTGCCCCAATCACTGCTTGGCAACAGGTGCTGGTGTGTCTACATCCCCATAACTTGGCAGTTCAGCAAAAGAGACTGATAGAATAAGTTGATTGGTTCAACTTAAAACCCTTAAAGGTGTGTATGTATGTGTTTGTCTTCCCATCATCACTTGACAACCGATGTTGTCGTGTACATCCCCATAACTTCGACTAAAAAGAGATGCTCCAGCATGGACACATCAAATGATTGAAACAAGTAAAAGAATAAAAAAACTCTGAAAAATATTTTCGCATTAAATTGATATAAGCAGTATCTATGTGATCTGAAAGGTATTTGCAGAGAATTTCATAAAAACATGTCCGTTTTTCTGAAAGTTATGAGGAAACAAAGTCAATGTCGGTGGGCCCACTCTTATAGGTATGCACAAGGTTTCTTTCTCAGAATGAAGGAGAGATCACATGATGCTTGTTGTGAATTGTAATGATGCTACATGGTAGAAATGAAGTGGGTTTTGAATACAGGGGATTTCGAAAGACTAAGGGGACAAGAAGTAAATGAAGTGAGCATGACAATGCAGAGGTGAGAGGATGCCCTTACATTTGAAGAAGTTATTAAGCAAGGTGAGGATGCAATGGCTGGCATTCCGTGCACACTGATTGGCTCAACAGCTCCACAAGGAGGAAATGCAACACTGATTCTGTTGTGTAATGAAAGAGGTGTGAAGTCAGACTGCGGTATCTTTTACAGTAACTGCTGCTGCTGAGATATTTGGCAGAATTTTTATTGAATTCAGGTTAGTTTTTTTCAGCCGTTCCATTTACGGTCATTTTTCTGGGCTGGCTTTAGACAGGGTGAGCAAATCTGAAGACGTACTCTTCACTGCCACATGCTCTTCCTGCTGTCAATCCTCAACTCCAGAAATGATTAAATGTACATGTGTGTGTGTGTGTGAATGTGTGAGATGGGTGTGTATATGAGATGGGTATGTGAGTGAGTGTGTGTGCGAGATGCATGAGGTGTGTGTGTGTGTGTGTGTGTGTGTGTGTGTGTGAGATGCGTGAGGTGTGCGTGTGTGTTGTACTTGTTTGACCTCCTGTCAAAATGTCCAACCCATGCCAGCATGGAAAACAGATGTCAAATGATGATGGTGATGGGCTTCTTGAAGTTACAGTTTCTGTCTACCAAATCCACTCACAAGGCTTTGGTCGGCCTGAGGCTATAGCAGAAGACACTCACCCAAGGTGGTTGGGAAGGAACTTTCTTATCATATAGCCATAACTGTATGCACACAGATTT
>NC_069008.1:1485220-1487871 GCF_001194135.2 Octopus bimaculoides
TGCACACAGATTTGTCTCCATACATACACTAATGTGTATACAGTGACATACTCCGTGTAGGTGCAGGCATGGCTGTGAGATAAGAAGCTTGCTTCTCCACCACATGGCTCTGGGTTCAGTCCCACTGTGTGACACCTTAGGCAAGTGTATTCTAATGTAGCTTCGAGCAGACCAAAGCCTTGTGAGTGGATTTGGTAGATGGAAACTGAAAGAAGCCTGTTGTGTGTGTGTGTGTGTGTCTTTCTGTCTGTGTTTGTCCACCATCACCACTTGACAACTGGTGTTGGTGTGTTTACATCCCCATAACTTAGTGGTTTAGCAAAAAAGACACCATTAGAATAAGTACTGGGCTTACAAAACAAAGTCAGCAGGGGAGGGGTGGAGGCGATTTGTTCAACTAAAATCCTTCAGGGTGGTACCCCAGCATGACCACAATCAAATGAGTGAAACAAATGGAGCATATACATATATATATGAGTTCCTTTCAAGTGTTGGGCGTCACGGAGTTCTTTTTGAATGTTGGGCCTCGCAGAAGCAAAATGGCTGAGTTCCTTTCACATATTGGGCCTCACGGAGGCATTGACCAAGACCTTTGGAATTCTGTTGTGCTTGAGAAGAAGACCCATCAAGCCAAGCAAAATCGCCGCCATAGCAGATACCAGTGTCACAGAAATTGGCACCTGTGCTAGTGGCACGTAAATGCACCCTGGTGTCACACAAATGGCACTTGTGCCAGTGGAACATAAGAGCACCCATTACACTCTCAGTGTGGTTGGCATTAGGAAGGGCATCCAGCCATAGAAAGCCATGCCAAATCAGACTGGAGCCTGGTGCAGCCTTCCAGTATGCCAGCCCAGTCAAACTGTCCAACCCATGCCAGCATGGACAACGAATGCTAAATGATGATGATGATGATATGTGTATGTGTGTGTGTGTGTGTGTGTGTGTGTGTGCATACACACATGAACACCCATACATACGTGTTTATATAAATAAATACATATGAATATACACACACATGCATGCACAGTAACACACATTCACACACAAAACATCAATAATAAACACACAAGCATCAGCATAAACAAATACACACACACACCAACACACAACAAAAGAATGAACACAACTCCTAATGTCAACACTGAAACGTCCACGTGGCTGCTCGACCTGTTAGAAACGGTAATCAATGCTGCCTCGAATCACATCGTAAGACAGACAGGCGAAGCTTAAAATTCATCTGATTGGGAGTCTATGTAAGCAAGCCGACCAGGCAACAAATAATAACAGCCCTTGTACCTATCTCTCTCTCTCTCTCTCTCTCTGTCCCTCAAAACATACACATATATATATACTCTTACTTGTTTTAGTCATTTGATCGCGGCCGGCCACGCTGGAGCACCACCTTAAAAGGGTTTATTAAGTCTTTGAAAGCTGCCGTAGTCAGAGCAATGTCCGAAATGAACCAGGACCACTACTTGATTCGAGCATGTAGATTCTTTCTAAGCCTAGTACTTATTCTATCGGTCTCTTTTGCTGAACCACTAAGTTAAGGGGATGTAAACAAACATACATCAGTTGTCAAGCGATGGGGGGGGGGACAAACAGACACAAAGACACACATAAATATAGGGGCTTCTTTCAGTTTCCATCTACCAAATCCTTTCACAATACTTTGGTCAGCCTGAGGCTATAGTAGAAGACACTTGCCCCAGGTGCTACAGAGTGGGATTGAACCCAGAGGCATGTGCACCTATATATAATCTGTTACCTTTTGTTTCAGTCATTTGAGTGTGGCCATGCTGGGGCACCGCACTGAAAAGTTTTAGTTGAATGAACTGGCCCCAGTCTTTTTTTTTTTATCTTAAAGCCTTGTACTTATTCTATTGGTCTCTTTTGCTGAACTGGTATGTTAAAGGGACGTAAGCCAACCAACACTGGTTGTCAAGCAGTGGGGGCAAATAGACACAAAGACATACACACACACATATATATATCATCATTTAATGTCCACTTTCCATGCTGGCATGGGTTGGATGGTTTGGCTGAGGACTGGTGAAACCAGATGGCTACACCAGGCTTCAATGTGATCTGGCAGAGTTTCTACAGCTGGATGCCCTTCCTAATGCCAACCACTCCGAGAGTGCAGTGGGTGCTTTTATGTACCACTGGCACAAGGGTCAGTCAGGTGGTACTGGCAATATATGTAGGGTGCATAAGGTATTTGAGGACATACCTTTTGGGGGGGGGGTCATTGCTGCATTTTTTGCTAACCCTGTATAGTCATTGTTTCAGAAAATAATAATGCCAGACCCTCAGCTTACTCAAGAAATGAAGAGGCATTCTGTTATTGTGGTTACAAAGGCTGAGAAGAGCGATTTAGAAACATCTTGATTTTTAAAAGTTGCCAGATCTTTCGTCTACAAAGTTTGTAAGGAGCTGGAGACTGAAGATGGAAATGTATCACCAGTACCAAAGCATAAAACGCATTCTGAATGCTCTGAAATCATCAGAACATTTACCTTTATCCAGCAAGTTCAACAGACCATTGATTACAATCCCAGAAAGTCCATGGGGTCAATTGCAAAAGATCTCCATGTGTCAGAAGGAACAGTCAGAAATGTTGTCCACAAAGACATCAGATATAAGTC
>NC_069008.1:1489105-1489681 GCF_001194135.2 Octopus bimaculoides
ACACACACACACACACACACACACACACACACACACACACATACAACGGGCTTCTTTTAGTTTTTGTCTACCAAATCCACTTAGTTGGGCTTTGGTCAGCCCGAGGCTTTAGTAAAAGGTACTTGCGCAAGGTGCTTTACAGTGAGACTGTACCCAGAACCATGTGGTTGGTGAGCAAGCTTCTACCACTCAGACATGATATCTAACTTATGCTGGTATGACATATATGTCAGGTGTTACAGGAGACATAATAGTCCTAGAAAACCTTTGTGCAGGTAAACACCTGTCTGCTCAGTGAAGACTAACTTTAGGTTACGTAACAACAGGCGCAGACGTACACAGACATATACACGTAAATGCAGAAACACTAACACACACACACACGTACAAGTATCAACGCAGTGATTAATAGGACAGCGTGTAGAAGTGGTGGCAAACCTTGATAACCTACACTTGTAGACACGCACACACACACACACACACACACAAAGTGTGTAGGTGTGTGTGTGTGTGTATGCCAGAAACGCCACCTACATATATACAGACATACACATATATATATATACATACATACAT
>NC_069008.1:1490076-1491444 GCF_001194135.2 Octopus bimaculoides
ACATATAAACACATACATATATATATACATATAAACACATACATATATATATACATATAAACACATACATATATATATACATATAAACACATACATATATATATACATATAAACATACATATATATACACATAAACACATACATATATAAACACATAAACACATATATATACATATATAGACATACACATACTTATATATATATAGACACCTGTTGTATGCATTTGTATTTGTGTACCATTTCTCCATTTTTTTCCGTCCTTGTTTTCGTATACATTTGCTGGTGCCTTAGCTCTTAGCTTACGTTTTCCTTGGGGCTGGCCAGATTGGCACAGTCTCGAGTGAAACCAGCTGAAACTGCAAAGATAATCCGGAACTCAACTGAAGAAAGAAAACTCTGAATGGCCCGTCCTTGTTTTTTCTTGTCTCTTTTTGATTCATCTGTCTGGATGTCTTGTCGCCTGTTGCATTCTTGTCCCATTTTTTGTATTCTTTTATATATATATATATATATATATATATACATATATACATACATATAATACACATACATACACAAATATACATACAAATATATATACACACATATAGATACAAATATATATATACACATACATACATACGTTTGGTGATGCAAATAGGAAAATATAACTTAAAACAAGAATGTTTGTGTGTGTGTATATCATCATCATCATTTAACATCCGCTTTCCATGCTAGCATGGGTTGGACGAACTGGCGAACCAGATGGCTGCACCAGACTCCAATCTTATCTGGCAGAATTTCTACAGCTGGATGCCCTTCCTAACGCCAACCACTCCGAGAATGTAGCGGGTGCTTTTACGTGCCACTGGCACGAGGGCCAGCCAGGCGGTACTGGCAACAACCTCACTCGAATGTTTTCTAACGTGCCAGTAAGGCGACGCTGGTAACGATCACGCTCAAATGATGCTATTTACATGGTGGTGCTATATGAGTGCGTCCTGCCTTATCTTTGAAACGCCTAGTTTTACAATAGAGGCAGCTGATGAAGGAATAATTCCATAAGTGGCTTGTTTGTTTTCCTATGTGTTAGTTCTGTTGTCTGTAAACAAAGTCCATTTTGTTTTTATGTCCGCGTTCATTTTTCTAATGTCCTGTACCCGGATATGCATCTATATATACATGTAGATGTAGGTATGTACATATATGTATATATACATGCATATGCTTATATATCCTTTGTATTATATATAGGGCTAAACAGCAGTAGTATATTCCCTTATTGGGACTGTCACGTTAAGTTGGCAGTATACAACTACTTTATCGCATCACTACTGCTAAAGACTCACTGTGAGATTTAGAAATTCGTTATTTCTAATTATATATATA
>NC_069008.1:1491902-1493475 GCF_001194135.2 Octopus bimaculoides
CTTTGACGGTAAGTTTATTCAAACAGGGCGGCGGTAGGGGGGAGTGAGAGGAAAGAAGGAGGTGGGATAAGAGGTGAGGGGAGTGCGGAGGGGGGGATCTGAACACCAATATAACACACGCATCATTATTGTAATCCTGTGTTTAGAGCGGGTGGCGGAGGCGGCGGCGGGGAAAAAGAAGAGAGAGAGAGTGAGTAGGGGGTGGCGGTGGTGGTGAAGCAGGAGGGGGAGGGGATAAAGCACGAGTTTATTGATTACCGAACACCACATACATACACAATCATCACCGTATGTGAGTAGGATGGTAACTGCTTTCGGTTTCTTTTTGAAGGGGAGAGCTTATTAAAGAATTTTGCATACTTACAGTCGTCTATTGACACACATACACAAATACATCATCATCACCACCATCAGTGGGACGGCGTATTTTTGTTCGTTTATTTCGTTGCCTATACGCGCGCACACATATATATCTATATATATATGTGTGTGTGTGTGTATATTCACACACATCATGACCATCATGTGTAACAGGACTTGTAAACACATACACATATAGATAGACAGATAAAGATGGATGTAGATAGATAGACAGATAGATAGATAGATAGACAGATGATAGATGCACAAACAGACAGACCAGACAGGTAGATAGAGAAATGCATACACAAATACATATAGAAGAGGAAAACAAACAATTTTACTAGCTAAAAATTGTCTACAAACACATGCACAAACACAGATGTGCTCCAGCATGGCCACAGGCAGTGGGCTGAAACGCGCAAGAGGATAAAATAATATACATATACACCTGTTTAGTGCTGACTGTCGGAAAAGAGGAAAAGAACACTCGACAGAAATTGGTAATGTGTCTGGCGCTACTCCGAGTTTCGCCTCTGGTGACATAGAAATAGGGTCGTTCAGGAAAGTTATAGGGGTCATAACAAGTCTGAACACATTGTGCCTAACCACCAACCCTCAGGGGCAAAACCCGGAGTAACAAAAGGCGGGACACGACCAAAATGTAACACACAGACATATACACACAAATAGACACAAACATATATAGATAGATAGATAGATACATACATACATACATATATATACACACACAATCATAATTCATCAACGTAAATTCGACGTATTCGCCCCGGTGTGGCAGAAGGGTTGGGTTCGTGGTAGGGCGGTGGCAGTGGCGGTGATGGGGGACGAAGAGACGGAGGGGGAGGGGTTAAAAGAGTTAGGGTTTCACAGGTTCATGAAGGAAGTCACAAGGTTCAAGTTTAGTTATATGTTAAATAACAGTGGTAGCGGTAGTGGGAGTAGTAGTGTGGTGGTAGTAATACGAGTGAAAAAAAAGGGGGGGGGGTGCAGCGGTGGTGGGTGGCTGAAAGTGCATGCGTACACATATATAGATACACACACACACACATATATCTATTTATATGCATATTTATATACACACACATATATATATATACATTCATATAGAGATATATACATACATATATACATATATATATATACACATTCATATAGAGATATATACATACATATATATATATATATATAT
>NC_069008.1:1493575-1496769 GCF_001194135.2 Octopus bimaculoides
ATATATATATATATATACACACACACACACACACACACACACACATATAGGTTTGATGATGCAAACAGGAAAATTGAACTCAAGACATGAGTGTATATATACATTCTTTATTAATAATTGACAGAAATTACAGAGGACTCAAAGGTCAACAGTTTCATGTGTTGGCACTTAATAGACAGTTTGATAAGTGCCAACACATGAAACTCTCAGCCCTTGAAATCAATGTGTAAGTTCTGCCAATTAATACTAAAACAAAAAAATATACACGTGTATAGATTATGTGAGTGGATTTGCTAGACGGAAATTAAAAGAGGCATGTTGTGTGTGTGTGTGTATTTGGGTGTTTGAGTCTGTGTTTGTCTCCCCAGCCATCACTTGACAACCAATGTTGGTGTGTTTATGTCCCCGTAACTTAGTGGTTTGGCAAAAGAAACCAATAAAATAAATATGAGGCTTACAAAGAACAAGTCCTGAGGTCAATTTCTTCAACTAAAATACCTTTAAAGGTGGTGCTCCAGCATGGCTGCAGTCAAATAACTGAAACAAGTAAAAGAATATAGGCACAGGTGTGGCTGTGAGGTAAGAAGTTTGCTTCCCAACCACATGGTTCCGGGTTCAGTCCCACTGCATGACACCTTGGACAAGTGTCTTCTACTATAGCCTCTGGCCAAGCAATATCTTATGAGTGGATTTGATAGTTTGGTAGACGGAAACTGAAAGAAGCTCATCATATATATATATATATATATATATATATATCAGGGGCATATACTCTGGGTGTGCTAGGTGTGTGCTGCATATGCACTGAAAATGGTAAATTCATTATAAATATTAATCTTATTCATTAATTTAACCACAAATCTTACTGGAAAACTTCTGTCATACCCCTGTTTGAAATTTGATGGCATTGGGTGTGGCAGCACACCCAATACAACAACCACCATACACTACTGATATATATATTATATATACATATATATATGTGTGTGTGTGTGTATGTGTATAAGGCGCAGGAGTGGCTGTGTGGTAAGTAGCTTGCTTACCAACCACATGGTTCCGGGTTCAGTCCCACTGCATGGCACCTTGGGCAAGTGTCTTCTACTATAGCCTCGGGCCAACCAAAGCCTTGTGAGTGGATTTGGTAGACGGAAACTAAAAGAAGCCCGTCGTATATATGTATATGTGTGTGTGTGTGTGTATGTTTATGTGTCTGTGTTTGTACCCCAACATCGCCTAACAACCGATGGTGGTGTGTTTACGTCCCTGTAACTTAGCAGTTCGGCATAAGGAACCAATAGAATAAGCACTAGGCTTACAAAGAATAAGTCCTGGGGTTGATTTGCTCGACTAAAGGCGGTGCTCCTTTCCCTACCCACTGTCTTTGGCACTTGTCATTTTTATAGAGGACCCATTTTTCATTACCAATCAATATTCGGTCCTTAAAAAAAGGTTCATTCGTGAGACATGACAACAAAGAACACACATTCACTCTTTACGTGAGATTAGACTTGGAAAGTTTGTGAGGAACCCATTGATCCAATTCTCTGACTTTTCCAATGGCACACAGGTGTCGATGAATGGCTGAATGACCAAATCCAAGCTTCTCTGCTAGTTCCTCAACAGTTACGATGGGATTTTGTTCCACCAGGGTTTGTTGTAGGTTGTCCTTGTCGAGTTCTACAGATATTCCAGGACGAGACTCATCTTCTAGGCTGTAGTTTCCGGCTCAGACTTTCTGGAACCACCATTGAAACTGGCTTACTCTTAGTGTCCAATCCCCATGTGTTGCATCAATATTTCATGCACTTTGCGTTGCGTTGTTGCCTTTATTGAACTCTTAAAGCAAAATATGCCGAATATGTTCCTTTGTCATTTCCATTATAGCTTTGAAAAAATAACAGTTAAAATGAAACTGCACTCTTTAAAACTTGCACTAAGAATAAGGACAAGGTAAAATTACTACCTGCTTTTATAGCAAGTTGATGCAGGTAGTTTATCCTGACCCACCCACCTCCAACTTTTACTTCATGCAATTGAAAAAACCCACATTATTAATGGGATGACCCAATATATATTTGCATGTATGTGTGTGTTTGTGTCTGTCCCCAACTACTGCCTAACAACTGGTGTTGGTGTGTTTACATCCCCCATGACTTAACAGTTTGACAAAAGCGACCAGGCTTTAAAATAGGAAAATAAGTACTGCAGTCAATAGATTTGACTAAAATTCTTCAAGGTGATGCCCCAGCATGGCCACAGTCTAGTGACCAAAATGAGTAAAGTATAAAAAATACTCTTACTCTTTTACTTGTTTCAGTCATTTGACTGTGGCCATGCTGGAGCACTGCCTTTTAGTCGAGCAAATAAACCCCAGGACTTATTCTTTGTAAGCCTAGTACTTATTCTATCGGTCTCTTTTGCCAAACCAATAAGTTACGGGGACGTAAACACACCAGCATCGGTTGTCAAGTGATGTTGGGGGGACAAACACATACACACACACACACACACACACATATATATATACACATATATACAACGGGCTTCTTTCAATTTCCGTCTACCAAGGCTTTGGTCAGCCCAAGGCTATAGTAGAAGACACTTCCCCATGGTGCCACACAGTGGGACTGAACCCGGAACCATGTGGTTGGTATGCAAGCTACTTACCACACACCCACTCTTACGTGTGTATATATATATATATATATATATATATATATATATATATATATATATACACACACACACATATATGAAAATTATATATATATATATTCATATATATATATCCACATATATATATATGTATGTACACACACACACATATATATATGCACACCCAAATACACATACACAGACACAGACCACATAGACACACATACATACACATACGCACAGAGGAGGGTGTGTCTGCTCATTGCTCGGAAATTGCTTTGAGGTGATGTGAGAGCTTTCAGTGATATGAGTGGGCGTTTGTGAGAACGAGGAGAAGGGGAAATTGTGTGTGTGTGTGTGTGCATGCATGTTAATAGTTTGGGAAAAGCAATTACTAATGTCTATTAAATTTCGTGATTAAATTACTCTCAATTATTTATGCATGTGTGTATTTGTATATGTGTGTCTATATATATATGTATGTATGTATGTGTGTGTGAATATATATATATATATATATATATATATATATATATATA
>NC_069008.1:1496779-1498639 GCF_001194135.2 Octopus bimaculoides
AGACTGTCATACCGGCCATGACGAAGGGAAATAGCCCTGAAACTCGAGTCGCCTTTATATATATATATTTATATTTATATATTTATATATTTGATCCTTTATATTGAACACTCAATATTTCATCTACATTCAATACTTTATTTCATGGTGCCATCCATTTTTATTTTATTTTATATTATATATTGTATATTATATTATATATTGTATATTCCATATTCTATACCCCACATTAGTTCTGCAGGAATATAAATAAAACATAAAAAACAGACAGTGTTGGAACTCTTTTAAGCAAAATAATATATATATATATATACACACACATATATATACAAATGTATGTATGCATATATATGTATTTATGAATATTTATAGTTTATAGATACATTTTGTAGACAGACCCTCCATATACACATATATATATACAAACATCTGCATGTATATATATAAATACATATATATATTTATATACATACATGTAATTTATATGTGTTTGTGTGCGTATATCTATGAATGTGTACGCACGCACACACACATCTATATCAAGATTAGATAATAAAAGTTACGGAGAGGGTCATAGCCCGACAAATTAGGGAGAGAGTTAGTTTAGATGAGATGCAGTCTGGGTTCGTGCCAAGGAAAAGCACCACTGATGCTATATTTCTGGTAAGACAGCTGCAGGAGAAATACCTAGCCAAGGATAAACCTCTGTACCTGGCTTTCGTTGATATGGAGAAAGCCTTTGACAGGGTACCCCGATCTCTAATCTGGTGGTCAATGAGGAAACTAGGGATAGATGAGTGGTTAGTGAGAGCTGTGCAAGCCATGTACAGGGATGCTGTCAGTAAGGTGAGGGTTGGCAACAGGTATAGTGAAAAATTCCTGGTAAGGGTCCACCAAGGGTCAGTCCTCAGCCCCCTCTTATTCATCATAGTCCTCCGGGCAATAACAGAGGAATTCAAGACAGGACACCCCTGGGAGCTTCTCTACACTGATCACTTTGATCTAATTGCTGAGTCACTATCAAAACTAGAGGAGAAGTTTCAGGTGTGGAAGCAAAGTCTAGAATCAAAGGGCCTTAGAGTCAATCTAGCAAAAACCAAAGTCTTAATAAGTAGGAAGGCAGGCACCAAATGATGGATGTTGTTTTCCATATTTGATTTTGACAAATGCTAATTCAATACAGAAACATTGATGTCAATAAGATTTGTTTGCAGCTAAAATTAATGATTTTGTAAATTTATGCATGTTTGCATAAATATATATATGTATGTATGTATAAATGAATGCATATGCATAAATCTATGTGAGATGAAGAAAAGTAAAAGAAGCCCATCCAGGCAATAACAGAGGAATTCAAGATAGGCAGCCCCTGGGAGCTCCTCTATACTGTTGACCTTGCTCTCATAGCAGAATCACTACCAGAACTAGAGAAGAAATTTCAGGTGTGGAAGGGCCCTAGAGTCAATGTTGCAAAAACCAAAGTCCTAGTAAGTACAAAGGCAGATAAATCACAAACCCCTTCAGGTAGATGGCCCTGCTCAATCTGTAGAAAAAAGATGTAGGTAGAAACTCCATAAGATGTACCCAGTGTAAGCTATGGACACATAAGAGGTGCAACGACATCAAAGGAAGGTTAACAAGGAAAATAGCTTTTGTGTGTGGCAGATGCACAGGGACAATAAACACTGAAGATGTACAGAAAACAGATTCCATCACATGTATGAGTTTCCTGAGTTTCCTAAAAGCCATCTGGGACCAAAAATAAAATCAACCTGTCTCTGTCTGTCTGTCATATTCTAACCTTCATCACCTGGCACAAAGCCGCCATTTCCAGTACCTTCCCCCATGCCACTCTCATTG
>NC_069008.1:1500192-1502917 GCF_001194135.2 Octopus bimaculoides
ATATACATATATACTCTCTTTTACTCTTTTACCTGTTTCAGTCATTTGACTGCATCCATGCTGGAGCACCGCCTTTAGTCGACCAAATCAACCCCAGGACTTATTCTTTGTAAGCCTAGTACTTATTCTATCAGTCTCTTTTGCCGAACTGCTAGGTTACAGGGATGTAAACACAGCATCATCGGTTGTCAGGCGATGTTTGGGAGGACAGACACAGACACACAAACACGTACACACACATATATACATATACATATATACGACGGGCTTCTTTCAGTTTCTGTGTACCAAATCCATTCACAAGGCTTTGGTCGGCCTGACGCTATAGTAGAAGACACTTGCCCAAAGCGCCACACAGTGGGACTGAACCCGGAACCATGTGGCTGGTAAGCAAGCTGCAGCATGAGCCCTGGTGTTCTCCTACTTGACTGCAACGTGAGGCTCAAGGTGATCTACTTGATTGCAACATGAGCCCTAGTGATCCCCTACTTGCATGCTAAATTCATCACTGTACTCCTGGCTGACTCTGAACCATGAATGTAACAAGTCATTCCTATATTCCTCACTTCCTTAAGGACCACCAAATAAAAGAGTGAGGGACTCAGTGAAAAGCTTTCTCCGGGCCAATGAATGACAAATGCAATGGCTTACTCTTGGCTAGACATTTCTCTTGCAGCTGTCTCATTATGAAGATGGCATCTGTATTACTTCCCCCTGGCACAAAGCCAAACTGCATCTCATCCAGTCAAACGAACTCTGTTCCTAATGAAATGAGCTATAATAACCCTCTCTGTAACTTTTGTGACTTGATCCATCAGTTTGATACCATGGTAACAGTTGACTTAGGTGCTGCTAGACCAGTCATTGGGTATCTGTACTTCCCTTGCCACCTGACTGACTATGCAGGTGAGTAGGCTATATCCTACTCCACTGTATATATATGTATATGTATACACACACACACACACACACACTCGCATACACACACTCGCACACACACACTCGCACACACACACTCGCACACACACACACGTGTCTGTGTGTGCATGTCTGTCGTACTCCTATAAACACATACATATATATATATATACATTCATTGATATATATACATATATGTGTATGTCTGCATATTTGATTGTATATGTATATATATATATATATATATATATATATATATATATATATATATATATATATATATATATCCATATGTATACACATTTATTTATATCAATCTATATATCTATACACACGCACACACATAACATAAAAACACATATATATCTGACAAACCAATTTTACCAACATAAACACATCCAGTGTGACTACCTGACAGCATGTGTGTGTGTGTGTGTGTGTATATATATGTATATATATATATACATATATACACACATACACACACATACACACACATATATATATATACACATTATATATATATATATATATATATATATATATATATATATATATATATATATATATATATATATATATACTCCTTAATTGCTTCAAATGCATCCCACCAGATGCAATGTTTGTGCATGGGATGCACAGTCTAATTGCATTAAGTGTGAGTATACATCGTCACCATCACCATCATCATCATCATCATCACTAGCATTTAACAGATGTTGAACATTGTTGATAATGATGATGATGATGATATGTATTCACACTTAATGCAATTAGACTGTGCATCCCAGGCAGAAATTGCATCTAGTGGGGGGCTCACATTTGATGCAGTTAAACATCAGCGCTTATTGCTGCACTGCAGCCGACTTGCAGCGTCAATGGGATGGTGTTTGCTGCACAGAACGTGTCTGTGTGCAGGTGTATAATGCAAAATTGTGCGCATGCGCATTTATTATATATATACATATACACACACACACACACACATATAAATGTGTTTGTTTGTGTGTGTGTGTGTTTTTGTGTATGTGTTTTTTTTTAATCTTTATCTTTTGCCCTTTTTACTGGTTTCAGCCAGAGGTTGGGGTCCATGCTGGAGTACTGCTTTTCACTTTGTTTGGGTTCCTTTTCTGTACTGTTTTTCGTGAAGAAGCGAGCCGGACGGAGCCACTCTTGTTCGTGCCTCCCGCCACAATACAGATTCATCTGGTATTTCAGATAGAAATATATATATATGTATATATATATATATATATATATATATATATGTATGTATATATATATGGATAGATAGATAGATAGATATAGATATATATACGCACACACACACACATACATATATATGCATATTTACATTCGTATATATATATATATATATAAATGTTTATATACTTATATATGTATATATATATGCATGTATATATTGTGTTGCTTATTGTTTGTCTATGTTTCTCTTACAATCCTTGCCTTTCCGGTTTTTTTTTATATATATATTTTCCAATTCTCCTCATAATTCATCTTTTCTACTATCTGTTCCACAGACTCCCATCTTCGTCCTTGTTGAATTCTGTTCTTCGTGTTCACTCCCTTATATGTCCCTAGATCTTTGATGTTCATTCTGTCAAATTGAACAATATTACCAAAAAGGCGTTGGAAATTTCCTTGATTTTTTCTGTTGATTACTGAGGAATTAAGCATTTATGTGTCCTTTTTTTTTCTGTTTTCCATATGTCCTTTCATCGCCCTTCATTGCAACTTGTTACTATAATGTTTATATATATATATATATATATATATATATATATAT
>NC_069008.1:1506057-1508605 GCF_001194135.2 Octopus bimaculoides
ATATATACATACATACATATATATATACATACATATCTATACATATATACATACATATACATACATATCTATACATATATACATACATATACATACATACCTATACATACCTATACATGCATATACATACATACATACATATACATACATACACACACACACACACACACACACACACACACACACACATATATATTCAATACACACATTTATATGATTAATAATAATAATAAAAATAATAATAATAATAATAGTTTAAAACTTTGGCACGAAATAATTATAATAACAATATTCATATGTTTAAAACATATGATATAATCTAGTTTTGAAATGAAATTTGGCACTTTATTCCAAATTCTTGGCAAAACAAATTGACTGGGGTATAGAATTGGTTAACAGTTTCTGAAGTTAACTCCTACCCACCCCAAATCCATTTAAGATTAATTCCATTGTAACATTATATATATTTTATAATATATACACTCACACATCTGTATGTATATATTTCTTTCCTTCTCTCCCTCTTGCTCTCACTCTCTCTCACCCTCTCTCTTTTCCTTTCTTCTTCCCTCTCCATCTCTCGTATATATATATATATATATATATATATGTATATACTCACACACACACACACACACACACACACACATATACATATATACATATATGTATGTTTACATATATAGGAGTGGCTTTGCGGTAAGAATTTTGCTTCCCAACCGCATGGTTCTGAGTTCAGATCACTGTGTGGCACCTTGGGCAAGTGTCTTCTATTATAGCCTCAGGTTAAGCAAAGCCTTGTGAGTAGATTTGGTAGACAGAAACTAAAGGAAACCCGTCATATATATACCAAATTGAAAACGAATGAAACTGAAAATAGATGGGTAAAGAAAAGAATGCATGGACAATTTCATAGAGATGTTGAAGATAAGACAGACAGAGAAAAAGATGGCTGTGGATGACTAAAAGTGATTTAAAACCGGAAACAGGGGCTCTAATCTGTGCTGCCCAAGAGCAAGCACTAAGAACTAACTACATAAAGTACGGAAAAGACAACACAGCAGGAAGTGATAAGTGCAGAATCTTTGGACAAAATAGTGAAACTGTATGGCATATTACCAGCCAATGTATGCCACTTGACCAGAAGGAATATAAGACACACCATGACAATATAGCAAGGCTTGACCATTGGACACTTTGCAACAAGTATGGACTTGACAGAGCAAAAAATAGGTACGGCCACAAACCCGAAGGTATCATCGAAAATGATAATGCTAAGATCCTGTGGGATTTTATGATTCAGTGCGACCATGAGATAGAGAATAGGAAGCCGGACATAGTTTTAATTGAAAAAGAAAGTAAACCGTGCTGGATCATAGATATAGCATGCCCAGCTGACAACAAGGTATGCGATAAGGAAGAAAGAAAAGTCGATAGGTATGACAGGTTAGCTTGGAAGGTCAATGCAAAAGGTGGTAGTGATACCAATAATTGTCGGAGCCCTGGGAACGGTGTGCAAAAATCTTGAGAAGTACATGGAACAAATAGGGGCTGCAATAAGGGTGGAGCACTTGCAGAAAACAGCGCTGCTTGGAACCGCTCAAATACTCCGGAAGGTGCTCAAAAAATAAGGGGTGCTATCTTAGTTCACTAGTAGTGAACAGCTGACATCATAGTACATCTTCAGTGTTAGAAGCTGTGCAAAGGCAATAGTGATGATGATGATGATGATGATGATGATGATGATGATGATGATGATGGTGATGATGATGATGATGATGATGATGATGATGATGATGACGACGACAACAACAATAATAATAATAATGGTTTCAAATGTTGGCTCATGGCCAGCAATATATACAGAAAGATAGACAGACAGACAGGCAGAGAGACAGGCAGGCTGGTGGGCAGGCAGACAGGAAGGCAGACTGACAGACAGACAGATTGATAGACACACAGGAATCTCGAAAGTAAACAGACACCACCATTTTTGAAATAATTATTTCCAGAAACTGAAGTAATGTCATTTGATGCATTTGTATTTAGGAGGCACATCTTCTGCATTATACAGTAACAAGTTTGAAGCAATAAATAATGTTTACGCAAATGAAACATACAGTTAGGGGTCACTACTTATCTTTGATATGTCTGTGTATATGTACACACACACACATACACATGCACACACGAGCACATTTATGGTCAATAAATGTGTGGTGGTATTATAGGAAGCTTGCCTCCAATCCACATGGTTCTGAGTTCAGTCCCAATGCAGGGCACCTTGGGTAAGTGTTTTCTACTATAGCTTCGAGTCTACCGAAGCCTTGTGAGTGGGTTTGGTAGGTGGAAACTGAAAGAAGCCTGTCATATATATATATTGGACACTAAACTTGGCTTGCGATGACCTTTTGGGGCAAGCGAAAGCGAAATCGTGATGGCACATGTACCAGTGGAGCGCTAAGTGCACCGTTCGAGTGTGATCATTGCCAGAGCAGCTGTCTGGCTTCTGTACTGGTGGCACATAAATAGCACCATGTATATATAT
>NC_069008.1:1510578-1517751 GCF_001194135.2 Octopus bimaculoides
TATATATATATATATATATATATATATATATATATATGCATATATATATGTGCATGTGTATCTTTGTGTTTATGTTTACATCCCACCACCAAACGACAGCCGGTGTTGGTTTGTTTACATCCCTGTAACTCAGCAGCAGATACCGATAGAACAAGTAGCAGGCTTCAGAAAATAAGCACTGGGATCAATTTGTTCTACTAAAAACCTTTTGCTGGTGGTACCCCAGCATGGCCACAGTCCAACGACAGAGACAAATACAAACAGCCACACACACACACACACACCAACACACACTCATACATACATACATATATGTGTGTGTGTGAGTATATATATATATATGGATTATATATACACACACAACACACACGCACAAACACAAACACACAGACACAGCACGCACTCGTAGGAATTTACCCCTACCATCACCACCACCGAGAACAACAACGACAACAACATTAACTACAATGACGTAACTTAGTAATGACGCAATGATGAGGCGGTAACGATAATGGGGAAGATGAGGATGACTGTGGTGATGCCAATGATGATGATGATGATGGTGGTGGTAGTGGTGATGATGGGGATGATGATGATGATGATGACGACGATGACGATAGCAATGATGGTGATGACGATGATGATGATAATGGTGGTGGTAGTGGTGGTGGTGGTCGTGATGATGGGGATGATGATGACGATGGTGATGGTGATGATGATGATGACGATGGTGATGGTGATGATGATGACGACGACGACGATGATGATGATGGTGGTGGTAGTGGTGGTGGTGGTCGTGATGATGGGGATGATGATGACGACGATAATGATGATGATGATGATGACGATGGTGATGATGATGATGATTGTGATGATGATGATGATGACGATGGTAATGGTGATGATGATGATGATGATGATGACAAGAACAACGATGATGATGATGGTGGTGGTGGTGGTGGTTGCAATGACACTGTCGCGATGACGCCGCCGGCAATGACAACACGTCCGATCGACATACATTATGCAAGACACTGGTCACCGCCTTCACTGCTGCATCGAGTTCTGCAGGTGTTGATGCAGCAGGTGGTAGGTAGAAGAGAGAGAGAGGAGGAGGAGGAGGAGGTGGGGTGGGTACACACGGAGGAGGAGGAGGGGGAAGGATAAGGGAATGAGTCACACATTGTTCGACAGAACAGCTGATCTGTCGTCGCCTGCATTTGCCGATGGAAGGCGGCGTGACACTGCGCCATCTCGACTACCGGTGCACTGTCTGCAGATGGTGCACTAATTTGTCTCACCCTACTCTGCCTCTTTCGCCTCTCTCACCCAGTACACTGCAGCTGTCCTACTACTGCATCAGTTCATCATGGGAACTGAGCCAAGAAGGCCACTCATTGTGCCAAAAATAGCAGCAGCCTGAACCTTCTTCAAACCACACCCTTCTGTCTTAAAACGAAATGGAAGGACACTTTGAATGCTCCTAGATACTTTATGTCTCAATAAAAGACAGGATGGTCACATTTGGACATAGTCATGGTTTGGAGCACTTAAAATTACAGGTCTGTTGGACAAGGATTAACACAGAGTCTAAGAAAGAACACATTGGATAATGTATTCCTAGATATATTACGTCTGAATGAAAGACAAGATGGTCACAAGATCACTCACTCTGCTAAAAATAGCTGCAGCCCAGACCTTCAAACAACACCCTTCTGTCTTGCCTTCTCAAGTCATTCATAAGGGCTGGTTTCCTGGTTTCGCAGCATATATATTCCCCACCTGGATAGGATGCTAGTCTGTCACAGGGTTACTCACTTTTACCAGCTGAGTGGACTGGAGCCATGTAAAATGAAGTGTTTTACTCATAAATACAATGCGTCACCTGATCTCCAGGAATTGAAACCACAATCTTACAATTATGAGTCCAACACTCTAACCGCTCAGCCACATCCCTCCACTCCCATACACACTATGTCTGAATGAACGATAAGATGGTCACAAGCTGTCTAGCTTCCGTGCCAGAGACACGTAAATAGCACCATTTGAACGTGATCGTTACCAGCGTCACCTTACTGGCACGTGAAAAACCATTTGAGCGAGATCGTTGCCAGTGCCCCTGAACTGGCTCTTGTGCAGGTTGCACGTAAAATACACCATTTGGAGCATGGCCGTTGCCAGTACCACCTGACTGGCCTTCATGCTGGTTGCACGTAAGAGCACCCACTACACTCTCGGAGTGGTTGGCGTTAGGAAGGGCATTATACATTATATCTGAATGAAAGACAAGATGGTCATAAGGTCACTTTTTCTGCTAAAAACAGCAGCAGCCTAAGCCTTCTTCAAACCACACCCTTCTGTCTTAAAATGAAATGGAAAGATATGAAAGACACTTGATCCTAGATCTGCTGAATCAGGTCTGATTTGGGGGTAAACAACAATGAGAACAGGAACGGGTACATTAGACAATGTAGTCCTAGATACACTATGCCTGAATAAAAGATAGGATGGTCATAGCTGGAAGTACCCTTGATCATAGGTTTGCTGGATAAGGACTGACCTGGGGCTAAACAAAAACAACAAGGAATGACACATTAGACAATGTAGCCCTAGCTACACCATGTCTGAAAAAAAGACAAGATGGTCGTAGGTGGAAACACCCTTGATCATAGGTCTTTTGGACCAGGGCTTACCTAGGGTTAAAAAATGACAACAGAAGGAAACATTAGATGATGTAGTCCTAGATACACTATGTCTGAATAACAGACAGGATGGTCATGGCTAGAAACACCTTTGATCATTGCTCTTCACATTTATGCCAGACCTTGGATTAAACAGCAGCAGCAACAAGGGAAGAATACATCAGACAATGTAGTCCTAGATACACAAGTCCAGGAAAAAAAAAAATAAAACATTTGCAGTGTGGAACATAATAATAATAATAATAAATAAATAAATGACACATTCCAGATGGTTATAACTGGAATCCTTTTGATCTCAGATTTGCCATGTTAGGACTGCTCGGGGTTAAACAACAACAACACCATAACAACGACAACAAAAGCAGTAATCCTACCACATCCCCTCCTCCTCTCACTTCTTCCCTGGCTCCATCTTGACAGTGACACCCACACCTACGACCACACCCATTCATCAAGTGTGACGCATGGTCTTGTGGACACAAGCGGTCTGCTGACCAGGTAGGTTGCGTGCGTGCGCGATGTCAGGCAGTGCACGGCGCCCTGCGAATACTCTTACATTCACTGCCTGCAACTAACTCCTCCCTTCCACCACCTCCCATTGATCCCGCTGTCTCTCTCTCTCTCTCTCTTTCTCTCTCTCTCTCTCTCTCACACATACACTCTCTCTCTCTTTCTGTCTATCTTTCTCTCTCATGCATGCTTTCTGTATATGAATGTATGTATAGATACATATATATATATATATATATATATATGTGTGTGTGTGTGTGTGTGTGTGTTTATATATGTGTGTATATAAGTATGTATTCTTTTTTTTTACTTTTACTTGTTTCAGTCATCTGACTGCGGCCATGCTGGAGCACTGCCTTTTAGTCGAGCAAATCGACCCCAGGACTTATTCTTTGTAAGCCTAGTACGTATTCTATCGGTCTTTTTTGCCCCCTATGTCAGTACAAATCCGTTTTATCCTCAAAAGTTGGGATTTCGGAGTTGACTGAATAATATGATGCGGATGATCGGAGCGGCAGTGGAGATAAATGTGGGATGACGTGGGCTTACAAAATAATCAGTTAAAATCAGAAACCATGAGAGCCACTGTCTGGTACTGCATCAGGGCATATTATTATTATTATTTTGGTAACCATGGATGTTTTTTTCCTTATATTTCCAATATTGACCACCATGAAGGGGTAGAAGCATGCATGGATGCCTTCGAAAAACAGTCTAACAAAAGTATTCCATCAAATTTTTTCTGTATCAATGCCAAAAGAATGAAAGGTATAGTTGACTTTGGTGGAATTTGAACTCAGAATGTAGTGATGGGTGAAATACAGCGAAACATTTCGTCCAGCTTGCCACCTTAATAATGATGATGATGATGATGATTATAATGATAATTGACATAACATGCCCTGGTAACAACAGGTTCAGTGTGAAAGAAGAATAAAAAATAAACAACTGTGACGATTTGAGTGGGAAATACGAAAGTCGTGGTCAATGAAGGGAGTAGACATGATACCAAGAGTAATTGGTGCGTTTGGAAGTATCAGCATTTAACTACCAATATGGCTGGAAAAGATTGGTGCAAGTGTGAAAGTAGAACACCTACAAAAATCAGCCATGCTTGGAACTGCAAGAATTCTTGGCAGGGTTCTTCAAGCATGACCAGTAAAACAAAGTGTCACCTTAGTCTGCTGGCTGTGGACGCCTGACACTTTCAATCGTACCCAGTAAAATAAGCTGTGAGTTTTCACCACATAATATTAATAATAACAACAACAACAATAACATTATTGTAGCTTTTCTGTTCATGCCCATGCATCACACAAACTGCTTTTTACTCTAAGGGAGAGACTTTTGTCAAAAAGAGAGAAAATATTTTCTTTGACTTTTTTCATTCTGTTTTGCTGCTGCACATTCAGCAGAGCATACCAGCTTCTTTCCATTCTAATCTTTCCATGTCCTCTACATTCAGGGCTTACGTTTCACTACCATGTAACATTGCTGTTCTTGTTCATGCTTCACATGAACTGCCTTTTACTCTAAGGGAGACTCTTGTTATGAAAAGAGAAATTTATTTCTTAGACTTTCTGCATTCTGTTCTGAGATTGCACACTCAGCAGAGCATACCAGCTTCATTCCATTCTAGTTTTTGCATGTCCTTTTCATTCAGAGTCTATGTCTCACTACCATATAACATTGCTTTTCATGTTCATGCTTCACACAAACTGCCTTTTACTTTAAGAGAGAGAGAGAGAGAGAGACTTGTTACCAATAGAGGAGATATTTCCTTGAGCATCTTCCATTCTGTTCTAACCCTAGCAATGATACTTTTTCAGAACATCCTCCTTCATTGCTAATTAGGTCACCTTAGGTAACAGAAATTACCTACAACCTCTAGGGATCTATTTGAGGGAATCTATTTCCTGTGTTGTTAATGTTTCCTGCTCCTGCACATCACACACACACATACACACACACACATATTTACATATACATATACATACATATATACATGTGTACCTATATAAACGTGTGTGTGTGTGTGCGTGCATATATATATGTATACATACATACATATATATATATATATATATATATATATATATATATATATATATATATATATATATATATACATGTATATATACATATACATATATGTATATATACATGTATGTATGTATGTATGTATGTATACATATATTTACACACACACATATATGTGTGTGTGTATAAACAGTGAGAGTGAGCTAGACAAGAATGAGAATGATAGATAGATATGCAAATAAACACACTTACATACATACACAGATATGCAAATACACATATAAATGTGTGTGTGTGTGTACATAAATAAAAATCAGGTGACATAATTAGCCAGATAACTTACCTGGCAGCTACAGGTGACTCACTCTCCCAACGATGTAACAACCAGCTGTTGATCGGATTCATGAGTCACTCATCTCAGAGCCCCTCCACCCACACCCACACCACCACCTTCCCCTCCTGCTCTGTCACATTACAGGAACACTCCATAACTCTATACTAGACTGATCAAACGTCTGTGATATAATCGTGTGTGTGTGTGTGTGTGTGAGAGAGAGAACGTGTGCTTCTGTCTAACACTGTGCTTGTAAAAATAAGTCAATTTTAACTGTTTGTATTATATTGCATATATATGTGTGTATGCATGCACACATGCGTATGCACATATATGCATATAATGTAAATGGTGTGTTTGTGTGTATATATTAAGGGTGGCGAACTGGCAGAAACGTTAGCACACTGGGTGAAATGCTTAGCACTATTTCATCTGTCTCCATGTTCTGAGTTCAAATTCCGCCGAGGTCGAATTCACCTTTCATTCTTTCGGGGTCGATTAAATAAGTACCAGTTATGCACTGGGATCGATGTAATCGACTTAACCCTTTTGTCTGTCCTTGTTTTGTCCCCTCTAATGTTTAGCCCCTTGTGGGCAATAAAGAAATAAATATATATATATGTATGTATGCACACACACACACATATATGTACACACATGTGTGTGTGTGTGTATTTTATATGTATATCTATATGTATATCTATATTTTGTTCATTTTTTGTAATTGTGAAATTTTTTCGCCATGAACGGTTTGTGCTTTTAAACGGAATGTATTTTTTCTGATGTTATATTTGTTCCTGAATGATGTGTAAAGAAATTTTGATTTAAGTCACTTAATGAATTCTTTATACTGAAATATATATTGAAGAAGATAAATATGTTCTTTTGAATTTATACGTTTTTGCGTCGTAACTCCTTTATTATTATTAATATATCTATATGTATATATTTTTTACCTTTTATCTTTTACTTGATTCAGTCATTAGACTGCAGCCAGGCTGGGGCACCGCCTTGAATACTTTATTAAATGAATCAACCCCAATACTTATTTTTTAAGCCTGGTACAAGGTCACCACTTTCAATGCCCACCCTCTCTCAAAGATTCTTTGTCTTGCAAGTTGCTTGGCAACCCTGCTACTGCTGGTGCCATGTAAAAAGCATCCAGTCCACACTGTAAAGTGGGTGGCATTTGGAAGGGCACCCAGCTGTAAAATAGACAGACGGGTAGATAGATAGATAGATAGATAGATAGATAGATAGATAGAAGACAGACCAAATGATAGATAGATAGATAGATAGATAGAAGACAGACCAAATGATAGATAGATAGATAGATAGATAGATAGATAGATAGATAGGTAGGTAGATAGATAGATAGGAGACAAGCCGACAGACAGATAGATAGGTAGGTAGATAGATAGATAGGAGACAAGCCGACAGACAGACAGATAGATAGATAGATAGATAGATAGATAGAGAGAGAGAGAGACAGACAGACAGACAGAAAGGTAGATAGATAGATAGATACATTTCTTTTATTAGCCACACAGGGCTCAACAAAGATGGGACAAATACAATGAAGAGCTT